>NW_007076329.1:17991-169120 GCF_000164805.1 Carlito syrichta
TTTTTGATTTATTGTAGAGATGAGGTCTCACCAAATTGCCCAGGCGGGTCTCAAACCCGCGGGCTCAGGTAATCCACTCACCTCTGCCTCCCAAGGCGCGGGATTACAGGCTGAGCCACCGAGCCTGGCTTCCAAAGCTTTTTATCACCCCACAAAGAAACGCTGTATCCATTAAGCAATATTCCCCATTCCCTTCTCCTTCATCCCAGGTAACGTGTAGTCCACCTTTTGATTTTATGAATTTGCTTATACTAGATATTTTATAAAGGTGGAATCATACAATATATGTCCTTTTATGTCTGGCTTATTTCTGTTACATAATGTTTTCAAGGCTGTAGCATGCATCAGAACTTATTTTTTATGACTGAATAATATTTCACTGTATACATGTGCCCCATTTTGTTTATCCATTCATTTGTTGATGGATACTTGGGTTGATTCCACCTTTAGGTTAACACGAATAGTTCTGCAATGAACATTCACATACAAGAATCAGTCTGAATTCATGTTTTATTTTGTTTTGAGAGACTGATAAACTCTTTTCCACAGTGTCTCTACCATTTTACATTCCCATAGCAATGTACAAGCATTCTACCTTTTTCACATCTTTGCCAACATTTGTTATTTTACATCATTAATATTATTATTATTTCCATCCTAGTGGGTGTGAAGAGGAATTTCATTGTGACTTTGATTTACATTTCCATAAGTAATAATTTTGAGCATTATTTTCTTTTTTAAATCTCTTTTTATTTCTTTTTTAATTTCAACAGTTTTAGGGGGTAGAAATCATTTTTGGTTACATGGCTATATTGTATAGTGGCAAAGAAGTCTGGGCTTTAAGTATACTCACCACCATGACATGTATACATTGTACCTGATAGGTGATTTTTAAATTTCTCCTCCCCTTCCTACCCTCCCCCTTCTAAGTCTCCAATGTCCATTATACCATTCTATGTGCCTTTACAGATCCCTAGTTTAGCCTTTATGAGAACATGTGGTGTTTGGTTTTTCATTCCTGCACAATTTCACTTAGGATAATGCTTTCCAATTTTTTATTATCTACTGATCAGTTGATGGACATTTAGGTTGATTCCACATTCTTGCAATTGTGCTGCAATAAAAATATAAGTGCAGGTATTTTTTTTGTATAACAGCCTCTGTTCCTTTGGGGGGATATCTAGTAGTAGGATTGCTGAATTGATGGTAAATCTACTTTTAGTTATTTCAGAAATCTCCATATTGATTTCCACAGAGGTTGTACTAATTTACACTCCCACCAACTGTGTGTAACTATTCCCCCTTTCACTTTATCCACACCAACATCTATTGGTTTTTGATTCTCTGTTCATAAACCATTGGTATATTTTCTTTGGAAATGTCTATTCAAATCCTTTGTTCATTTTTAAATTTGGGTGTTTGCTTTTTCTTGTAGAGTTGTAGGTGTTCTTTATATATTCTGATAATAAATCCTTATTGTATATATGGTTTGGAAATATTTTCTCCAATTATGTATGTTGTCTTTTCACTTTTCCTTTAAGATTCTTTTTGTACACAAGTTTTTAATATTGATGAATTCTATTTTCAAAGTTTTTGCTTATGCTTTTGATGTCATGAGAATCCACCACCAAATCAAGATCATTAAAATCTACCCTATGTTTCTTCTAAGACATTTATGGTTTTAGTTATTAATTTTGGATTGCTGTTCAAAAGTTAATTTTTGTGTACCATATGAGGCAGGGATAAAGCTTCATTCTTTTGTATTTGGAAATCCCACATTTATAGCATCATCTATTAAGAGACTATTCTTTCCTCATTGAGTAGACTTGATCCCTTTGTTGAAAATTACTTGACCATAGATATATGGGTTTTATTTCTGGAATCAATTCTATTTAATTAGTTTATCTGCTTTTATGACAGTACCATACTGTAGCTTTGTAGCAAGTTTTGAAATGGAAAGCGTGAGTTCTTCAACTTTGTTCTTCTATTTTAAGATTGTTTTGGCTATCCAGGGCCCTTTGAAATTTGAAATTAATATGACAATCATATTTTGCATTATTGGAAAATAAAGCTAATAGAATTTTGATAGAGATTATGTTGAGTATGTAGATTTTGGGGAATAGTATTGACATTTTAACAAAATTATGTCTCCCAGTTCATAAACATGAAATGCCTTTCCACATATTTATATCTTTAATTTCTTCCTTCTTATTTTTTTTTGTTTGCAATGCACAAGACTTTCACCTCCTTGATTAAGTTATGTATGAGTATTTTATTGCTTTGGATAGTATTGGAAATTAAATCGTTTTCTTAATTTATTTTTCAGATTTTTCATTGTAAGTGTATTGAAACATAAATTATTTTTGTATGTTGAGCTTGTCTTCTGCAACATTTCTGAAATCATTTATTAGCTCTAGTAGCTCTCTTGTGGATTTGGAGGGATTTTCTATATATATAATATCTTGTCATCTGTAAATATAGATCGTTTTATTTTGCTTCCAATGTGAGTGGCTTTTATTTCTTTTTCGTATCTAATTGCTCTAGTAGATAGAATTTCCTGTACAATGTTGAACAAAAGTGGTAAAGTGGGCATTTTTTCTTGTTCCTATTTTAGGGGGAAATTTTTCAGTCTTTCACCTGAGTATGATACTAGCTGTGTTCGATAAACTCTTTTTTATTATGTTGAGAATGTTTCCCTATTTTTCTAGTTTTCTTAGTGTTTTTATTCTAAAACAGTGCTGGATTTTCTAAAATTCCTTTTCTTCATTAATGAAGATTGACATATGTTTTGGTGTTCTGTTGTTTGATATATACACATACTTATTGTTTTTTTTTCCAAAACTGATCTTCTTATCAATATACAATATCCCCTCTTGTCTTTTGTAACAGTTTTAATTTAAAGTCATTTTTTATATTAATCATCCAGATCTCTTTTGGTTAACTTATGTTAATTTTATTTTCTATCTATTCATTTTCACTCTATTTGTATTTTTGGATCTAGAATAAGTGAATCTCTTTTACAGAGCACTTTCCAATCTCTACCTTTTGATTGAAGAACTTAATCCATATGCATTTAAAGTAATTACTGAGAAGGAAAGACTTTTTTTTCTATTTATTTGATACATATTTATCTATTTGTTTCCTTTTTGCCTCATTATTTCTCCTAGTCTTCTTTTGTGTTGAGTTGAATTTTTGGTGTGAATTGTTTTGATTTCTTTCTCATTTTGTGTTTGGGAGTGTGTGTGTGATATATATATATATCACACATACATATATATATGTAGATTTGCGATTATCGTGGGATTACATTTAATATTTACATTTAGAAAAATCTAGTTTGAGTTCATACTAACAACTTCTATAGCATACAAAAATCTCTGCTCCTATATAGCTATGTCTCCTTTAGGTTTTTATATATTTTATGTCAAATAATTTAGATCTGTATTTGTGTTTATGCATTTGTCATTTAAATACTATAGAAAATAAAAAGAAGAGTTAGAATTATAAAATACAATAATATTTTAAAAAATAATTACTCATGTTATTTTTATCAACTCTCTTTATTTATTCATATGGCTTCAAATTACTGTCTAGTGTTCATTTCTACCTGAAGAGTTTTATTTAGCAATTTTTTTTAGGGCAATTCCAGTGGTAACAAATTCTCTCAACTTTTTGAAATCTGGGAAGTCTTAAGACTTTTTATCACTTTTGAATAACAGTTTTACTGAATGTAGACTTCTTTGTTCATTTTTTTTCAGTACTTTAAATATGCCATTTTATCATGTTCTGCCCTTAATGGTTTCTGATGAGAAATCAATTGTTAATATTACTGAGAACCCCTTGTACATGTTATGTCACTTCTCACTTGCTTCTCCCACGATTTTGTCTTGTTTTCTGGTAAATTGATTATAATGTTTTGATATGAAGCTCTTTGAGTTTGCTTTACTTGAATTTTTTCAGCTTCTTGCATATACAGATTTATTCATTTCTTTAAATTTTGAAAGTTTATGGTCATTATTTATTAAAGCATTTTTTTCCCTCTTTTTCTGTTCTCCTTCTGAGACTCCCATAATATATATATGTTGGTCTGATGAATGCTGTCCCATGTGTTTTTTTAAGCTTTGTTCACTTAATTCATTTTTCTTTCTCCCTTTGAGACTGCATAATTTCAATTTTTCTGTCTTCGAGTTGGTTCACTTTTTCTTTTATTTAAATCTACTGTTGAACCCCTCAATTGCATTTTTAATTTCAGTTGTTGTACTTTTGGGCTTCAGAATTTGTTTGCTTTCTTTTTTTTTTTTTTTTTTTTTTGAGTTGGAGTCTCACTCTGTCGCCCAGACTGGAGTGCAATGGCCGCTCCCGGCCACCGCAGCCTCGACCTGCTGGGCTCCGGCGATCCTTCCGCCTCAGCCTTCCAGTAGCTGGAACTACAAGCGCGCGCTACCACGCCCGGCTAATTTTTTGATTTATTGTAGAGATGAGGTCTCACCTGCCTAGGCGGGTCTTGAACCCGCGGGCTCAGGCAATCCACTCACCTCAGCCTCCCAAAGGCGCGGTATTCCAGGCTGAACCACCGAGCCCGGCTGCTTTCTTTTTATAACTTCTATTTCTTAACTGGAATTTTCATTTTGCTCTTACTTCATTTTCCTGGTTTTCTTCAATTTTTCTGTACATGGATTGAGCTCTTTCAGCCTATTTAAGGCAGTTGCTTTGAATTCTTTTCTAATTATTCCAATGTCTGGGCTTCCTCAGGTATGGTTTTCATCCGCTTATTTTGTTCCTTTAAATAAGGAATCATACTTTTCTATATCTTTGTATGACTTGTGATTTTTGGAAAACTGGATGCATCTGAATATTATAGTATGGTGATTTTTCAAATCAGAGCTCTACCCTTTCATCAGGATTTACTTTTGTTGTTGTTGTTATTTAAGGCTGTAACAGTACATTTAGTGACTTTTAAAAAGTATTTTTTCTCATAAGCAGACTTTGAACAATTATTGTAATACTATAAGAAAAGACTTGGCAGTAGCAGGAAACTAGGGCGCGGGGGGGGCGCAAGACGAGATCAGCAGTAGTGGGAGTCTGCCAGTGGGTGGGGCACACCTCAACAAGGGTACCTGCATAATGAACATTTGTATACCACCACTGAATTGAACCCCACGTCTTTAAATTAACAATTTTAAAAAGAAAAATATACAAAAAATAAAAAATAAATTAACAAGAAAAAAATTCTTTTTTTCAGTGACTGTCTTTTTTGCTCATATCCAGGTAGTGTTTTGACAGGGATTTCCTTGAATTTCAGAAGCTATAAGCAAAAATAATGACAACAACAACAAAACAAGCAAAGAAAAACTCTCCCAGTCTGCAGATGGAATCTGTGCCGGGGTTCCCTTTCCCAACACAATCAGTCTTGCCCTTAGCCTAGGGCTCAGTCCAAGAATAATGCTTCATGTCTTGTAAGGTCTTTTCTAAGCATGTGTGTTTTTCCCGGCATATGAGCATCTTTCTAAATTCTCATACACAGGAGTGCTTTTAATGTTAAAAAAAAAAAAAAAGCAGAAAACAAAACAAAAACAAAAAAACTCTCTCCAGATTTCCTCCTGGACTTTAGATTGCTTATTGTTTCATTATAATCTTTTCTTTCAGGTATCTATAGGGTGTTTGCTTGACTTACAATGTTTTTAAGCAATTCCCTTCACTTTTCCAGCCTCAGTGGGTTTCAATCTCAGAAAGACAGAAGGGAGCACCTTGTAGTGGATGCTGAGACATGTTAGAGTAGACATGCACACTAATTTGAAAAAAGACTCTATCCATTCTGTCTAGAACTAGGGACCATTATCTCACACTGGAAATGCCATCTGTCTTATTTCATACTGTCACCAAGTGGGACTGGGGCAAGTGTAAGTAGAAATGGCACGAACCTTGTCTATCATCCTTAAGTGGCCTTTTTTTCCTGATTCAGCATTCATTTGTGTATTGCAAATTTTTAACTGTTTTCCAGGGCTCTTACAATGTTTTCTGTGACAAATTCTGCTTGTTTTTAAAAATTTCTCGGTGGAAATGGGAGCTTGGAATTGCCTACTTCATCAATTCACAGATGTCACTCTCACAAATATTTTATTCTATATTTATGAGCACAATGAAGAAATAGATGGGTGCATGAAAACGTGATAAAGAGCGTGTAATATAAGCCAGCAAGGTAAATGATAGCCCCTAAAAAAGAAGTAGAGAGAGAACTGTTCTCCATTAAGAATGGCTCTCCAGTAAGAATAAGTTCTCAAGTACAGGTTGGTTGATTAAATGGTTGGTGAGTAGATACAATTTGAAATTTTGTGTTAAGGCTTCATTAAAGCATTGTTAATGCATAAGAATGAATACTTTGGATAATTGTTCTTAATTAGCTAAGCATGCAACAATAAGATATGTTCCTATATTATTAGATATACTTGAACAAATTGATGTAAATGGTAACAGGGTGTTTTGTGCTATGGTTATACAACAATTTAGTTAATTAATGTCTTTTTGCTAGACCTTTTCTATAAAGTTTTTGCTATTATAAATAGTGCTGTAATCATTACCACTGTACCTAACATTATTGTGAATCTTGCATTTAGGTATTTGCTAACTCTTTGAAACTTAGAATGTAGAAATCTCCATCTAAGATAATTTTTTTGAAATTATGAAGGAGTAATCAATTTTTACAAAGCCTATATACAAAATAATAAAATGTATTTTACTTTAAAAAATGCTTTTTTTTTTTTTTTTAAAGAAACAAACTAGCTAGAAAGGTTGTTTTGGAAATGAGAAGAGATAGAGAAATAGCAAAAGAGAAGTTACTGGTAGAGTTTCATCTAATTTTATTCGTCTAGATTTGGGGGCTGCAGATATATTTTATTATATCAAACAGAGCTTATGCATGTGAAGTATTATTTTATAAAGCCTATATACAAAATAATAAAATGAATTTTGCATATTTGAGAACCACTGGAGACAATACTTTAAGATAAACTCTCTTCGATTGAGAAGAAAGCAAAAAAATGTTGAATTAATAACAAAATCTTTCCTGGCTTAAGCTATCATAGACAAAAATTGAATTTTTAACTTAATCTTTTAAAGATTCATAAAAGACTGAAGATGGCTGTTTTGTTCAGTGCTGTTCATAACTTCTACTAATTAAATCTGCTTTTTCTGCTAAGCAGGAAGGCAGCATGGAAAAAGCTGATTGTCAAGGGTATGTAGAGATTGCAGATCATTTAGTTTCTGAAACTTACCCAAATAAGTAAGGATTTCCATAGTTGGAACAGAGTACCAGAAGAAAGAAGAGTTCTTGCTGGTATCAATGAAAAAAGAAGATAGGAATGTGAGACATGGCGAGAAGAAACTATTACTTGAGGAGAAGTAAAAAATGTATACCTGATTTAGCTGCTACAGTTATTCAAACTTAAGCTGTGAAAAGGTATGAAAAAGAGCTAATTTTAACTTATACTTGTATTTTTAAGGTTATTAGTCTTTGATTAACTGATTAACTGATTGATTTAAAGATCTCAACATCATAACTGTGATGTCAAATTTGGTAATTGATACAGTATCAGTTTTGATCTACTAAGTTCTACATTTAAAAATTTTTTCAACCATATTGAAATCTGAAGAAATAACAGAAGTATTCATGAAAGAAAGACAATCTGCATTAATAATCTTCCAGTTGGTCGAGAGAATGAAGCTATTTTACAACAGTGCCAGTTAAGTAAGAACTCTGCTACTGCTTGTTTCTCTCTCTTTCATCAGACCTGGTAGCATCAGAAGCAGTGGCTTGCACAAAGCAGAGAGGTGAGTGACACTGAAAGAACCTGCTACTTTACCCTTCTCAAATAGGTTCTTATTTCTATCAGCCCACCTGCAGGAAAGGAGTCAGAAAAGGTGGAAGTGCTGAACAATGTTTTGACTAAACTCTTTAAGCTACTGAATCGAGACTATCTTTTATACCTTAAGAGGAGGAACACAGGAATTTCTACTATCTAAGACTGAGAGGAAAAGTCTGGGGCCAAAGTTTAAGTATACCTAAGCTTCTAGAAGCCATTGCAAAGGCAGTTTTTAAAGCTTTGGAAATGATCTGAGATAACTGTAAAATTTGTAAAAGTAAGGCATTTTAATCAAAATTAACTAAGACTGGTTTCTTTCTCCAGTTCCCTTTCTCCTCTCATTTTTACCATTTTTGAAGACACTATAAGCACTTGTGGTATTCTTAATTTTCAAATGAACATTGATATTTTTTCAACATTATAAATCATATCAAAATTCAAAAAAGATTGTTTAGGATAAAACATAGAGAAAGATAAAATTGAGTCATCACTATTACATTAAGGTTTTTTTTTCCATTTTTTATTTGAAAGATGTGTGGTGCAATTCAGGATTTGGTATACAAATGTTGATTATGCAGGTACCCTTGTTGAAGAGCTATGCCCCTCCCTCCCCTAGCAGTTTCCCTCAACTACCAGTCCCCTCACCTCCCCTGGCAGTTTCCCACTACTGCCGATCCCTTTCTTATAGTATTATGATAATTGTTCAAGGTCCGCTTATGAGTGAGAACATGTGGTACTCTGTTCTTTGTTTCTGTGATAGATCACTGAATATGATCGACTCTAAATCCATCCAAGTTGCTGCAAAGTCCATATGTTTGTCCTTCTTTATGGCTGTGTAATATTCCACTGTGTGTATGTTCCACATTTTTTTAATCCAGTCCAGCTTCAATGGGCAGCATGGTTGGTTCCATGTTTTTGCCATTGAGAATAGAGGTGCAAGAAGCATATGTGTGCAGGTATCTTTTTTGTGGAATGATTTGAATTCCTCTGGGTATATTCCTAGCACGGGAATTGCTGGGTCAGATGGAAGGTCAATTTCTAGTTTTTTCAGAAATCACCAAATTATCTTCCAAAAAGGTTGCACTATTTTGCTTTCCCACCAGCAGCATAGAAGCCTTCCTTTTTCTCCTCATCCTTGCCTGTATCTATTGTTTGATTAACGATGGCCATTATTGTGGTTAGGTGGTATCTCAATGTGGTTTTGATTTGCATTTCTCTGATAATGAGTAAGGCTGAGCACTTTTTCATGTGTCTGTTGGCTGACCATATATCTTCTTTTGAGAAGTGTCTATTCATGTCTTTTGCCCACTTTTCAATGGGGCTGTTTATTTTTTTCCTTTCGGCACATTTGAGATCTTTGTAGATCCTAGATATTAGGCCTTTGTCAGACATAGAGTTGGAAAAAAATTTTTCCCCATTCTGTGAACTGTCTCCCTGCTCTCTTTTGCTTTGCAGAAGCTTGTCAGTTTGAAGGGGTCCTGCTTCTCTATCTTATTTCTTATGGTATAGGCACTTAGGGCTCTGATCAGGAATTATTTGCCAGTTCCAATTTCCATAAGGGTGTCTCCTGTGTTTTCTAAGATTCTTATAGTTTGAGGTTTTACATTTAGTTCTTTGATCCATTAGAGTTAATTTTTGTGTTTGGTGATAGGTAGGGGTTCTGTTTCAAGCTTCTGCATGTGATCAGCCAGGTTTTCCAGCACATTTACTGAATAGGTTCTCCTCTCCCCAGTGGTTGTTGTTGGAGGCTTTGTCAAAGATGAGTTTGTTGCGAAATCGAGGCTTTGCTTCTGGAATCTCTATCTTGTTCCATTGGTCTGTATATCTGTTCTTGTACCAATACCAGGTTGTTTTGATTATTGTAGCCTTACAGTAAAGTTTGAAGTTGGAAGTGTGATACCTCCTGCTTTATTTCTCTTGCTAAGAATTGTTTTGGCTATTCGTGGTCCTTTATGTTTCTATATGAATTTCTGTATTGTCATTTTCAGGTCTGAGATGAATGATGTTGGTAATTTAATGGGTATTGTGCTGAAGAATTTGTAACAGAGATTTAGGCAATAAAAAATTTCATTCAGGAAATAACAAGATGACAAGCATGGAAAGCGGAATGAATCCAAGGTTGTTTTTTCAAAATCATTTTCCTAGTAATATTTATAGACGATTATAGAGAACATACAGTGGATAAAAGGTATTTTTCAGATTTTTTTGTGAAAAATGTTTTTGAAAATGTTATGAGATTATGAATAGTCTGTTTCATGACTAACAGTTTTAAATAATGTTTTGGGGGTTTTTAGTCTTTTTTTGGTAAACTTTTTTCAAAAAGACAGATATTATTTGCATCAATTGGGTTCTAAGACTGAATGAGTATGATGAGAACACACAGAAGTCATGAAGATGTCATAGACTTAAAAAAAAGCTAAATTTACTTGTCTCACACATAAATAAGTAAACATGTACAGATTGAATCGATGTTTGGAAGTAAAGACTAGAGGGAACATTCAGCATCATTTCGAGATGCTAAAAGATTAATTGTAGTCATTTGATTTTCAGGGAAAGATGTTTCCCCTTTAGCAGTCACAGGAACAAGAGGCATTCTTGAAATAACAGAAATGCAATGAGAATCATGGAACTAGTTGCGGAATAAGATTTATTTTTGCAGTAGCACTTGGAAAAAAATGAAACCATGAAAAGATCAATTAGACTTATTTATCAAAACCATTTTATATGTGCTTATTATAAAAAATAAAACCTATACAAATTAAAATGAAAAATACAGAAGATAAATCCTGCAGTCCTACTCTATGGTTATAGATCTTTCATCAAATGTGACAAATATTGAACAGCAGGAGATTATTGTGTGTTACTGTTCAAAGCAAAACACTGTGAATTTTGTAAGTTTTTTTTTAAACAAGCAAAACCATCTGTCACTTTATTCAACAAAGTGGAATAGTGTGGGCAATTATAACCTCTGGCTGAATATCAAATAACTGTAAGAAAAATAAAGGAAAAAAAAGCTGCAGATGTGCTTTAAATAACATCAGTTTATGACCTGAGGTGACATCAGCAGGAATAGTGGTATAAGAACATTCAAAAATTATTTTCTCAGTAAAACAATAAGAAAACTGACAATAACAGACAAAAATCAAATTTTTCAGAACTCTGAAAATTTACCAAAAAGGTTAATACAGGGACTATTTATTCAAGAAAAACAGCTGAATCTCAGTAAGAATAGTCACTTTTGTCACATTGTAACTTCCCTATTCCCATACTCCTCTCTCAAATTCCATAGTAACCTTGAGGATCAATAGTCTTGTGATGACAGTGAAAATTAGTAGTATAACAGACACTGGAAGGAGAAGAATAAGTTTAGAACTCTCCCAAAGTGCCATTCTTAGAGGACTGAAGACTGTCATTATTTGAACTGTCTGGCAGTTCTGTAGAAATCTGCACAAACAGGGTTTTTCTTTATTAAACCTGCCTTGGTTCAACTAGTTTGAACAGCCATTTTCATGAGGGCATTAAAAAAATTAGCAGCAATTATTTAAGATGACAAGTGATGCAACAGACAGTGATGTCCATAGGAGGCTTTGAAAAACTCTGTCACTCCCATCTAAATACCAATCAGGCCCAACCCTGCTTAGTTTCCAAGATCAGACAAGATTGGCCCCATTCAAGCATAGACCCTGAACATTTACCATACTACTGTAAGAATGAGATTGACAGTAACCAGAAACTGCCTGGGGAGGGTGGTTGTCACATAACATTAATAAGGGTGCCTGATCTCAAACCAGGCAAAGTGGGGACCAAAGTTAGACCCAAACTTTACCTTTATGATGACCACTTCTATACCCAATCCCGAATTGTATCCCACATCTTTAAAATAAATTTTTAAAAAATAAAATAGAACAAAACAAACAGCAACAACAACAAAAAGAAAAATTATATCATATTGCTGGAAATCTAGAATGACACATACATGCCCAGAAGTGTGAGTATGTGAGCAAAACCTTAGGAAGGCACCAAGCAGCCACCTCCAGGTGACCTTGAGTTTCCATGCAAGCAAGAAATGAAGACTAAAGCAGAGTTATGAACTGCCTGCATCAGTGTTGAAGACATTTCTTAATATACATACAAAGCCCCTCAACAAAGGCTTGAAGGCTTATTGGTTCTTGGCATTTAGAGAAAACTCTGCAAAATCTTTTCCTGATCGCTAAGCTAACTGAGCAGGGACTTCTCCATTGACATATGACAATGGATACAGACTGTATAGACTTAGGAAGACAAACAAATGGCAAAATAACATCTATAAGCAACAACAAATCATTTAGACAGGAAAGACTGATTTTGAATTACCAGATTATATTAATCAAAACGTCCAGTGACTTAAAAAAATTTTGAAACATGCAAATAAATAAAAACCCATGATATATCAAAGGAATCAAACCCTATTGTCTCTGCAATTATGCTATTTATGAAGTGGGATTGAATGAGCCACAACCAGTCTCATACTTACTAGAGTGAGTGATGGATTTGCTGGCTTGTGCACAGGGGAAGGGAGAAAAAGCTAAGATTGATTTTGGGTGTTAGGATTAGACCTTTGCACTGTGTAGGCATGCTCTCCGCCTTTCTTTGATAGTCATTTTTTGGTTAAGTTGTAGCATATATTCAAAAAAGAACACAATTCTTAAGAATGAAACTTGATGATTCTCAGAAAGTAAGCACCCTGTATAATCAGAGCTCAGATTAGAAAATAAACATTGTGGTCGGGTGTGGTTGCTCAATCCTGTAATCCCAGCACTTTGGGAGGATGAGGCAAGAGGACTGAGTGAGCTCAGGGATTTGAGACCAGCTGGGCAACTTGGCAAGACCTTATCTCCACAACAAGTCAAAAATTAAGCCACGCTTCATAGCGCATACTGTAGTTCCAACTACTTGGAAGGCTGAGGCAGAAGGATCGCCTGAACCCTGCAGGTGCAGGCTGCATTGCCCATGAGCGTGCCACTGCACTCCAGCTTGGGAAACAGAATGAGAACTCTAACTCAAAAAGAAAGAAAGAAAGAAAGAGAGAGAGAGAGAGAGAGAGAGAGAGAGAGAGAGAGAAAGAAAGAAAGAGAAAGAAAGAAAATAAACATTGCATTTATTTGATGACTAGTGAGGCTGAGCATTTATTTATGCATCTGTTAACTGCTTGTATGTCTTCTTCTGAGAAGTTTCTATTCTTATCTTTTGCCCACTTTTTAATGGGGCTGTTTGTTTTTTTCTTTTCAGCATGTTTGAGTTCTTTGAAGATCCTAGATATAGCCGGGCTCAGTGGCTCAGCCTGTAATCCCAGCGTTTTGGGAGGCTGAGGTGAGTGGATTGCCTAAGCCTTGTGGGTTCGAGACCCGCCTGGGCAACTTGGCGAGACCTCATCTCTACAATAAATAAAAAAAATTAGCCGGCTGTGGTAGCGTGCACCTGTAGTTTCAGCTACTAGGAAGGCTGAAGCGGAAGGATCGCCAGAGCCCAGCAGTTTGAGGCTGCAGTGGCTGGGAGTGGCCAGTGCACTCCTGTCTGGGTGAGAGTGAGACTCCAACTCAAAAAAAAAAAAAAGATCCTAGATGTTAGGCCTTTGTCAGATATAAAGTTGGCAAATATTTTTTCTCATTCTGTGGGCTGTATCCCCACTCTCTCAATGATTTCTTTGGCTTTGTAGAAGCTTGTCAGTTTGATGAAGTCACTTGTCCGTCTTATCTCTTATAGCATGGGCTCCTGGGATTTTGATCGGGAATTTGTTGCCAATTCCAATTTCCATAAGGGTATCTCCTACATTTTCTAAGGTTCTTATAGATTGAAGTTTTACGCTTAGGTCTTTGATCCATTTAGAGTTGATTTTTGTGTATGGTGAAAGGCAGGGATCTTGTAATCTTCTACATGTGGTTAGTCAGTTTTCCCCGCACCATTTACTGAACAGGTTCTCCTCTCTGCAGTGGTTGATGGTGGAGGCTTTGTTGAAGATAAGTTGGTGGAGAAATTGAGGTTTTGCTTCTGGAATCTCTATCCTGTTCCATTGGTCTATATTCCTGTTTTTGTTTCAATACAGGCTGTTTTGATTATTGTAGCTTTATAATAAAGCTTAAAGTCTGGGAGCGTGATGCCTCCCACTTTTAAATTTTTTATTTTTTTGCTGAGGATTGTCTTGGCTATTCGTGGTCGTTTATGTTTCCATATGAATTTTTGTATTGTTGTTTCCAGGTCTGAGAAGAATGTTGCTGGTAATTTAATGGTTATTGCCTTAAATCTGTAGATTGCCTTCGTAAAAGATCTAAAAATCGATCTCCCATACAACCCCACAATCTTTCTACTTGGAATATACCTGGAGGAACTCAAATCACTCTGGAAAAAGACACCTGCACACGCATGTTTATTACAGCATTATTTATAGTTGCAAAAACATGGAACCAACCATGCTGCCCATTGATAGAGGACTGGATTTTTAAAAAGTGGTACATATATAAGATGGAATATTACACAGTCATAAAAAAGAACAACATTATGAATTTTGCATCAACTTGGATGAATTTTGAGGCTATAATACTGAGTGATCTATCACAGATACAGAGAACTGAGTATCACATATTCTCATTCATAAACAGACCTTGAACAACTATCTAATACTATTAGACAGGAATTGGCAGTTGAGGAAAACTGCCCAAGAAGGGGGGCACACCTCATCAACAAGGGTACCTGCAAAATGAACATTTGTATAGTTAACTCTGAATTGTATCCCACATATTTAAAATAAAAACAATTTTAAAAATAAAACAAACATTGCTTTCATTTCAGAATTCTCTCTCATACTCCCTTCAGTCTCCACTTTCTGATGTTGAGTTTTTACAATGTAGATCAGTGTTCTGAATTTTTTAAAAAAGTGTTTTATTATAGAAATGTAGGGTACAAATGACGCTTAACTATATAAGTAGACTGCATGCAGGTGAAGTTTGGGCTTCATTTTTTTTTTTAATTTTTAAAAAAATTTTATTGTAAAGATGTGGGGTACAATTCAGGGTTAGGTATACAAACATTGATCATGCAGGTACCTCTGTTAATGAAGTATGCCCCTCCCTCCCCTAGCAGTTTCCCTCAACTGCCAATTCACCCCCCCAACAGTTTCCCATTACTGCCAATCACTTTCTTATAGCATAATAATTGTTCAAGATCATCTTATGAGTGACAACATATGGAACTCTGTTCTTTGTTTCTGTGATAAATCACTGAGTATGATAGACTCCAAATCCAGCCAGGTTGCTGCAAAGTCAATATATTTGTTGTTCTTTATCATCCACTTGTTTTCTTTTTTTTTCTTTTTTTATAATCGATATTTTTTATTTTGATATTGTGGGGTACAGTCAAGGGTTAGGTATACAAATATGCTTCATTCAGGCCCCCTTGTTGATAATTGGTGTCTCCCCATCTCCAGACAGATGTTTACTACCATTAGTCCCATCTCCCCACCATAGTTTTCCAACACTGTCAGTCATTTTCTTATAGTAGTGCATTGGATGATCAAGGTCCACTATATGAGTGAGAATATGTGGTACTCAGATCTTTGTTTCTGTGAGAGGTCACTTAGTATTATAGACTCTAGCTCCATCCAGGTTGCTGCAAAATTCATGATTTTGTTCTTTTTTATGGCTGCATAGTATTCCATCGTGTATATGTACCACATTTTTTTAATCCAGTCCTCTTTTGATGGACAATGTGGTTGGTTCCAGGTTCTTGCTATTGTGAACAATGCTGCAATAAACATACGTGTGCAGGTATCTTTTTTATAGAGTGATTTGGGTTCTTCAGGGTATATTCCCAGTAGGGGGATTGCAGGGTCATATGGGAGATTGATGCTTAGACCTTTTAGGAATTGCCACACTGCTTTCCACAGAGGTTGCACTAGTTTACACTTCCACCAACAGTGTAGAAGTGTTCCCTTTTCACCACACCCTCTCCAGCAGCTGTTATTTTTTGAGTTGTTGATAATTGCCATTCTGACTGGTGTTAGGTGGTATCTCAGTGTGGTTTTGATTTGCATCTCCCTGATGATTAATGAGGTTGAGCATTTCTTCATGTGTCTGTTGGCTGCTCGGATATCTTCCTTTGTGAAGTGTCTGTTCATATCTTTTGCCCACTTTATAATGGGGTTGTTTGTTTTTTTCTTTTCAGCACGTTTGAGTTCCTTGTATATCCAAGATATTAAGCCTTTGTCAGACTTGGTGTTGGTAAATACTTTTTCCCAGTCTGTAGGCTGTCTCCCTGCTCTCTTGATGGTTTCTTTGGCTTTGCAGAAGCTTGTCAGTTTAATGAGGTCCCACTTGTCTATCTTATCCCTTATGGCCTGTGGGTTTCGAGTTTTGTTCAGGAATTGGATGCCAATTCCAATTTCCATGAGGGTATGTCCTTCATTTTCTAAGGTTCTTATGGTTTGAGGTTTTACATTTAGGTCCCTGATCCATTTGGAGTTAATTTTTGTGTATGAGGCTAGATAGGGGACCTGTTTCAATCTTCTGCATGTGGTCAGCCAGTTTTCCCAGCACCATTTACTGAATAGGTTCTCCTCTCCCCAGTGGTAGGTGGTGGAGCCTTTGTCGAAGATGAGTTGGTTGAGAAATTGAGGTCTTGCCTCTGGAATCTCAATTCTATTCCATTGGTCTATATGCCTGTTCCTATACCAATACCAAGCTGTTTTGATGATTGTAGCTTTATAGTAAAGTTTGAAGTCTCGTAATGTGATACCACCTGCTTTTTTTTTTTTTTGCTGAGGATTATTCTGGCTATTCTTGGTCGTATGTGTTTCCATACGAATTCCTGTGTTGTTTTTTCTAGGTCTGAGAAGAATGTTGCTGGTAATTTGATAGGTATTGCATTGAATCTGTAGATTGCCTTAGGTAAGATGGACATCTTCACAATGTTGATTCTTCCAATCCATGAGTATGGGATATTTTTCCACTTGTTTGTGTCATCTTTGATTTTTTTTGAGCAGAGTTTTGTAGTTTTCATTGTAAAGGTCTTTCATGTCTCTGGTTAGGAAGATGCCAAGGTATTTCATTTTTTTTGTGGCTATTGTGAATGGAATTGTGCTTCTTATTTGGGTTTCTGTTTGTTTATTATTGGTGTAAAGAAATGCGATTGTCTTTTGCACATTTATTTTATATCCTGAGACTTTGCCGAAGGCCTTTATCAGTGTAAGGAGGTTTTTGACATTCTCTTGGGTTTTCAAGGTATACAATCATGTCATCTGCAAAGAGAGATAATTTGACTTCCTCTTTTCCTATTTGGATACCTCTGATTGCCTTCTCTTCTCTGGTTGCTCTAGCCAGGACTTCCAATACTATATTGAACAGGAGGGGTGAGAGTGGGCATCCTTGTCTTGTTCCAGTTTTCAGGGGAAATGGTTCCAATTTTTGTCCATTTAGGAGTATGCTGGCTGTAGGTTACTCATAGATGGCTTTTACTACTTTGAGGAATGTTCCCTGTATGCCTAGATGTTCAAAGGTTTTTATCAAGAAGGGGTGCTGGATTTTATCAAAAGTTTTTTCTGCATCTAATGATATCATCATGTGATTTTTGTTTTGACATCTGTTGATGTATTTAATTACATTTATTGTTTTACGAATGTTGAACCAGCCTTGCGTCCAGAGATGAATCCTACTTGGTCATAATGAATGATTTTTGAGATGTGTTGTTGAATTCGGTTTGCTAGGATCTTGTTGAGAATTTTGGCGTCTATGTTCATCAAAGATATTGGCCTGTAGTTCTCTTTTTTTGTTGGGTCTTTACCTGGCTTGGGTATCAATGTGATGTTAGCTTCATAGAATGATTTGGGAAGGGTTCCATCTTTCTCAATCACCTGAAATAGCTTCAGTATGATTGGAATCAGTTCCTCCTTAAATGTCTTGTAGAATTCTGCTGGAAAGCCATCTGGTCTGGGGCTTTTTTTTGTAGGTAGTTTTCTTATTACATAGTCAATTTCCTTGATTGTTATTGGTCTATTTAGGGTCTCAATTTCTTCTTGTTTCAACCTAGGCAGGTTGTGTGATGACAGAAAGTCCTTCATTTTCTTGAGGTTTTCAAGCTTGTTTCCATATAAGTGTACATAGTAGTCTCTGATGATCTTTTGTATTTCTTCAGGGTCAGATGTGACTTCATCTTTTGTGTTTCTGATTGTGCTTATTTGGTTTTTTTCTTTCTTTTTCTTGGTCAGTCTAGCTAGGGGACCATTGATCTTGTTTATTCTTTCGAAGAATCAGCTTTTTGTTTCATTGGTTTTTTGTATTGTCTTTTTGTCTTCTATGCTCTGGATTTGTGCTTTTATTTTGGTGATCTGGATTCTTCTGCTGAAATTAGGGTTTTTGTGATCTTGCTTTTCCAGTTTCCTTAGGTGGTTTGTTAGGCTATTTATTAATTTGTGCTGCTTCCAATTTCATCATGTGTGTTTGTAGGGATATAAATTCCCCTCTTACTACAGCTTTTAAGGTGTCCCAGAGATTTTGGTAAGATGTTTCTTCATTTTCATTTGTTTCCAGGTATCTTTTATCTCTGTTTTGATTTCATCATTGATCCAGGAGTTGTTTAGCATCATGCTGTTTAGTGTCCATGTCTTTGTGGTTTTTGGGGGGCCCTTGTTGGTGTCAATGTTTATTTTTATTTCACTGTGGTCCGAGAAAGTGCATGGTAGAATTTCAGTCTTTTTAAGTTTGCTTATGCTTGATTTATGACCGAGAATGTGGTCGATCTTGGAATATGTCCCGTGTGGTCATGAATAGAATGTGTATTCTCTGGTCTTTGGATGGAGTGTTCTGTAGGTATCAATTAAGTCCATTTGGTCCAGAGTCACATTGAGGTTCCGAATCTCATTGCTGATTTTTTGTCCCGATGATCTGTCGAGGGTTGTGAGTGGGGTATTAAAGTCCCCAGTTATGATAGTGTTAGAATCAGTATCTTTCTTTAGTTTTCCTAGGAGTTGCTTTGTAAAAGTTGGTGCACCTATATTAGGTGCATATATATTTAGGATAGATATTTCTTGTTGATGGAGTTAGCCTTTTATCATTATGTAGTGACCTTCTGTATCTTTTTAGATTTTTGATAGCTTAAATGGTATTTTGTCTGAAATTAGGATCGCGACTCCTCCTTTCTTTTGTGTTCCATTCGCCTGGAAATTTGTTTCCCATCCTCTTACTTTGAGTCTGTGCATGTCCTTTCTAGTGAGATGGGCCTCTTGAAGGCAGTATATTGTTGCCTGGTGATATTTTATCCATTTTGCCATTCTATGTCTTTTCAGTGGTGTATTCAGTCCATTCACATTTAGGCTAATTATTGAAATGTGAGAGTTCATCTCTAACATATAGTTCTTTTAGAGTTGTTCCACTTGGTTTATCTTTCTTTTGTATTTGGGGTTGATTCATATGTATTTTATTCTTTTTCCTGTACTCTTGTGAAAAATGTTTCTCTTTTTTCCCCCTTTTCTTCTGTGTTTAGTACGTTCTTAAGTATTTCATGTAGAGGTGGTTTGGTGGCAGCGTAGATTCTTAGGGATTGGATATCTGGGAGAGATTTTAATTCTCCTTCACTGATGAAGCTTAATCTGGCAGGGTAGGTTATTCTTGGTTGAAATTGTTTATCTTTTAGGACTTTGAAGATAGGGCTCCAAGCTCTCCTAGCCTGCAGGGTTTCTGTAGATAAATCTGCTGCTATTCTAATTGTTTTCCATGGTAGGTAATCTGACCTTTTTCTCTTGCTGCCTTTAGGATTTTTTCTTTTATGCTTACTTTGTTTAGGCGAATTATTATGTGTCTAGGAGTTGGTTTTCTCATTGTTGTCTTGCAGGGGTTCTCTGGATCTCTTGTGTTTGAGTTTTTGCATCGTTGATTAGATAAGGGAAGTTTTCTTGAATGATCTCATGGAAGGTTTGTTCCAATGTGGTCTCTGTCTCTTTTTCTGCCTCAGACAGACCAATTACTCTTAGGTTAGGCCTCTTGAGGTAATCGCTTATCTCTTGAAGGTTTTTTTCTGTCTTTTTGAGCTTGTTTTCTGTGTTTTTGAGAGTTTGGGTTATTTCTATATTTTGGTCCTCAAGCTCTGAGATTCTTTCTTCTGCTTGGGTAGTTCTGTTTTCCATGCTTATCAGTTTATTGCTTATTTCATTCACAATATTTTTTATTACTGTTATCTCAGATATCAGCTCCTTTCTAGTTTCTTCTTGTGTCTCTTCAATTCTTTTTAATCTCTCCATTAATGTGTTGATGTCTAGGGTTGTATTTTGAGACCATTCATTCTGGGCGGGGCTCTTCGTTGTTTGCATTCCAAAGTCAGTTTTCTCAGTGTCTGTCTTCCCAGGAGTTTGGGACAGGCCCATATTCTTCTTTTGGTTTTTCTTCATTTGTGTAGATTTTTCTCTCTTGTCCCTTAGTGGATCAAGTTCCTGAGATCTAATCTCCAGCCTCTCTCCTCTCTTTCTATTGCAGGCAGTTAGCTTGTTGCCTAGGAGATCTGTGACACTAGTCACTATTCAGCATAGGGGAGGGGCTTTGTCTCCTGTTGATGACATCACCATGGGAACCAAGGTGGAGACTCTGCTAGGTGGGTGGGGTGATGCAATGTAAATATGCCTTGAAAATGGCGGAGGTGGTGGTTTGCTTTTAGGGGGCACCTGTGGGTCTCTAGGTGGGACTAGCTTCACAGCTGGGCGCTGTATCTGGGGTGCCTCCAGCTGGCTGGGGTGAAGGACAGGGTCGGGAATTTACTCCTCTGGAGCTGGAAGCCTGCCATCAGCACCTTACGCCAGCTTGGGGTTCTGCCCCCTTACACAGGCTTGTGGTCATGCACTCTGAGTGCCGGGTGGGCCAGGGGCTTCCGATCTCCAAAGCTCCAGAGTGCAGATGGTGCTCTGGGTCCCTCCCAGGGCACTTTAGCCAGAAATGGGACCGGCATCTCTAAGGGGCAGGCACTCAGAGCCTCCCTGAGTGACCCTCAGCTTCGCGCTGGGTGCTGGTCTCCACACTGTGGCCGGGGATGGAGCTGTGATCTGGGATTTGGAATTCCCCAGCCAGCCGGAATCACATATAGTGGAGCAGCCAGTCCAGCGGCGATGTCTGGCCCTGTGTGGGACCAAAAGTCCCCAAACCTCATACCAGTGCAGGTGGGGGTGGGCGGGGGGTGCAGGAAGAAAAGTAATAGTCTTTTTGGGAAACTCATGTTCGGAGAATCTCAGGGATCCATCTATGTGGTCGCCATCTTGCCATCTCTATTTATATCAAGTTTGGGCTTCTAACTAGCCTTTACTCCCTCTGGCAATGAACCAAGTATGCTTTGTGTTATCGTGTGCCCCCCCACCCTAAGACAAAATATAAGTAGCCAACAGACACATGTTCCAATTTTTTTTTTAGCATGAAACAATTGGAGTATAGAGTATAGAAGATCTCCTGTGTTGAATACCATGTGTTTCATAAACATAACATTTTGTATTCTTTCTACTCTTTATATATAAATTTTGCGTTATTTTCAGTTTTTGAAAATTATGAAAACTGCTACTAATAAACTTATTTATTCAACCAAACAACTAAACAAATGTCACTTCCTGAATCAAGCTCATAGTTTTAATAAAAAGACAGTTGCACAGAAAGAGAAACAGAGACAAACCATTGATGGCTACTTTCTTGATTCAGTACTATTTCTTGCCTTGTGATCTATAATTTAAATTTGTATGTTTCTCAGAGGCCCGAGATTCCATGGACACAAACAATAATGACTAGTCAACTCTATTTAAATCACTTACATGTTTATTTTAGAAGATCCCTGAACACTTAAGTCAATTGCCTATTCAGACATTCTAAGCTTATGCCAATTTGCTGCTCTTTCCACATGGGTGAGCCAACTGTCTTATATAGTCTTTTTTTTAAAAAAAAATCAGTCAAGTAAAACATATCTAGTAAAATTTATCATCTAATGAGGTGTCAAGGCACCACAAATTGTTTTCAGCAGTCATGTTGCGAATCAGCCCAAGAAACGGAAGATACCTGTACCTGGCTGTGATATTGTTCTTGTTAACAAAAATCACAAATGAAAGAAGTTCCTTCCTGAGAGGAGGGCAAGTTGGTCCCAAGAAAGTGGATGAGAATAAGTCCATACAGCAGGAGCACAGGTCTCTCCATCTAATAGCCAGTTATTGCTAGAATGTGGCATGTGGGTAAACCCAAGACAGTGTCTTCTGGAAGTCCACAGTAGTTAATGAACTTTAAAGAGAAGGACGTAGAAACTCCAGATACCCGGAGTAGAGAAGATACAGGAGTCATCAACAGCATGGAAGGGTGAGAGATCAGGACCTTCTCAAGGCACATAGATAGAGAAGTTGTCCCTGACTTTTAGACCTTGCTCTCTGGGGACCTGAATGAAACCTTCATGGAATTAAGGATGCAAAGCCTCAGGGCATAGAGGACCAGCAGTGTCAGAGGGCAAACCATTGCAAAGTTTGCCCTCCAGAACTATAGAATCCCCTAGACCCAACTGTACTGCAAGATTTTAAATTTATAGACTATCAGGGCTTGCTGTAGGCAACCTTAGAGCGTAAAGCCCACTCCACAGTCTAAACACAGTCTGCAAACATGTGGCATTTAGTTTTCCTTTAATATGACAGTGATGGCATACAGAGTACATAAGAACAAATAATTCATTGCAACTTGGATAATAATGATATTATAAAGGTGACTAGAACAATTTGAAAAAAGTTTGCTTCTAGATTACATATATATCTAGTGTATTTCATTTATTCCTCTATTATTAATTTGTGTCTTACACAAATATATTTATACACTTGCTTAGGAATAAAAAATGTTTTCTAAAGAATGTCTGCTTCTACTACTCATTTCCTACTTGAAAACACAACCCTCTGTATGTGACAAAATAATCATTTTTCATAGAAATGAATGTTGAAAATATTACCCTCCCACAAACCAAGACATAAGAAATAACAATGGAATACATAATGGTGGTTTCCTGGGTGAGGCTCGAAACATCATTGCTGTTTGGGTTCACAGAAAGAACTGCTATTCTCTCACACTACTTTTAGCATCTTTAAGCGCTTTATGTTTGCAAAGGGATTACCATCACTTGACTTTCTGTGTCTTTTATGCAACACTTCTTTGGGCTTACAAAGTAACATTCCATCATCACCCACACCTAACAAATTGAAAAGTCTGGCTTAGTAGAATTTGCTCAAGGTTATAGAATATGTAAATGGCATGTTTGGGGATAAAATTCCCCTGTCTCATTCTACCAAGTGCTGTAGATATAGATCACTGTTCACAACAGAAATTGAGTGAGAAAGAGACTCGAATGGATGTCCTCATCCACACTCTAAAACGAAATTAATTATATTCAATTTAACTTGTAATATAAATGACACATATATCATCTCAATGCAAACAAACAGAAAGTATACTGTTAAGTCATGTAATTTTTGGGGGGTGGGGGAATATTCATTATCTGCCAAATAAGAGACAAAGATGGGGATCTCTGATGTGATAATTCGAGGTCCTAAATCTTGAGACAAGAAACTTACAAAGTGAAAGAAGCAGTCCCTATCAAATCATATATGGTTTTCCTAAGTTCTTTCATATCACTCTAAAAAAGAAACCCATGCTTGCAAATGTAGATATATTTAAGTCAAACATATATATGATATGATAATATGATATTAATTGGCACTGATTCAGGGGATGCATCCATTGAGGAAATTATGCTATGCCTCATAATCAACACCTGAGGACACATTTTAATATGTTTTACAATATCTTGCACCCTAAATTTGGTACCTCTCTTTTAATGGGTTTCATAATGACTGACTGAGGCTATCTATACTCAAGTGAATTCCAGAGTATTTCAGGGAACTAGGCAATCAAAACTGAGCAATTTAAGAGATGTGAAGGGGCACTATTGATTTTTTTAAATGCTATTTTCAAGGATTTTCTGACAGTTTTAGTGGTAGTTGGAAGAATGTCAAACTTACCCTTTAGTAGAAGAATAGATTAAAAGCAAGAGGGCAGAGTAATGTCATTTTCTCTGTTCTCAAACTCATCCTGAACTGTGTTTTGTTCTTCATTCATTCTTTAGCTAAAAAGGAGTTTAAGTATTTAAAAAGAAAAAAAAATATGCAGCACCACTTTTTCCTCTATATTTTCCTTACTCTATGTGGCATACAAGATGAATTAAAATATAATTCGTACTGTTTAAAATCAAGTGGTTTCTGTAATAATTAGCAGGCTATATTAAGTAATTAAATACACGGCTTTGATTTTTGCTATGGAGGTTTCTTGATTCAATACTCCAGCTGTTCTACTTTCAATTTTAGGCTTCTGTTAATGAAATGCAATTCATGCCAAATGCTAGAATATTGGTATGAGAATGGAAAGAAATTAAAATATACATTTTTATTTTCAAATGAAATATTATAGTTATTTTTTATAAAATTTAAGAAATTTACATGGTTATCTAATTTCACTGCAGATTCTACTAAGCAATAGTACAGGTAAGATGAAAGTTGCATAGTCTGTCATTTACCCCTCAGAGCTATTTATTACTTAATAGATTCTAAAAATACAAATAAATCAATTGACATTTTTGTAATAGAAATCATACTTGGGGATATTCATGGTTATTTTTGTTACCATATGAATTTCTGCATTCTTGTTTCCAGTTCTAAGAAGAATGATGTTGGTAATTTAATGGGTATTGCACTGAATACTTCACCTGAATATAGACCACTTATGTACCTAATCTTGACTCGTACCCCGCATCTTTAAAATAAATGAAATAAGTCATACTTTTACATAGTTTAGTATACCATATTGTAGTTTCTATGCATCTATATTTACATATATTTTTATATGTTACTTGATTTATATTGGTATATTGCATTATGTATCTAAGTATAAAGTAATAGATTGGGCATTCAGACATTTCTTGCATCTTCTCTATGAATGATTCTAGAATGGCAACATATTCTGTAGCTTTCTTGTACTGTTTATTTCAAGCTTTAATGTCTTCAGAGTTAACCACTGACCAATCATGACAAAAACAGCTCTCATATTCTATGCAGTGTGAATGGAGGAAACCACCAATATTTGATGAACTTAGTACATTTTAAGCTTTTTTGTTTTTTTCAATTAAATTCAAGATCAGTCTTGCTTGCCGAATTAAGAAATTCATGAAAGGAATATGAAGTACCATCTGCTTTAAATAAAAGAATTTCTGATTGATAACTTAGTTCACATAAAAATAATGGGATCTTGAGTCTTTTTTATAGTTTCCCTAGATTTGAAGGTCAGAAATATTTCTTCTACTTGTGACTCACACTGTTCATTACTAGAAATATAGAGTCATTCCAAATAGTCCACATTTATTTGATTATCGTATGCTGAATATATATCCTCCTTAAGAGATGATCTTTTTCAAATTTAGAAACACTAGTTTCTTTTTACAAAATAAACTTCTTTATATTGGAATACTACTGGATGTACAGAAAAGTGACTAAAAATAGTGGAGACAATTCTTATGTAACACCCAGCTTCTCTCATTATTATTAACATCTTACATTACCATGATACATTTGTCAAAACTAAGAGACTGACATTGGAACATTATTTTTAACTGAAGTCCTGACTTCATTCGTAATCTACCAGTTTTCCCATTAATGCCCATTTTCTGTTCCAGGATCTTATCCAGGATATTTCCTTTGATCTGTGACAGTTTCCAGTTTTTCTCTGTTTTTCATGCTATCCATGGTCTTTAGGAGTACTGCCAGGTATCCTGTAGAAAGTCTCCCAGTCTCGGATAGTCTGATGTTCTCATGATTAGACTGAGGTCATGGATTCTGGGGAAGACAAGCACAGAGGTAAAGTGTCTTTCTCATCACCTCATATCAGAGAGTTCATGATATTGACGTCACTTCACTAACGATGTTAATCTTCATCACTTGGTAAAGGTAGTGTTGCCACGTTTCTCTACTTTAAAGTTATCATTTTAATCTTTCCCCACTCTATTCTTTGGCAGCAAAGACCTAAATCCAATCCACATTTAGTGGAGTTGGAGCTGGAGAGGATACATTTCACCTCCAAGAAGGGAAATTATCTGCAAGTATTATTTAGACTATTTCAATAAAGAAGTTTCTTCTTACAAGTTTAGTAATTTATTCAATTACTTATTCATACTAGTAAGACACACGCAAATCTATTTTCTACTTTGTTTTATAATCTAATAGAATGTCATTTATTTTGTCGCTTCAGATTATTTCAGTTCTGGCTTTATTTCAGTCTCAAGTTGTCTCTATTTTCATTTGACATATCTGCATCTTTTGTTTTTCAAACACTTCTTCACTTTCTGGTACTACAAGATTCTCCAGGTTCATCTTCTATTTTCTCTTCACAATCTTTAAAATCAGTTATTTCTCCAAGCAGCTTGGTTTACTTGTAATAAAGAATTGTTTATTGAGATCAATATCACAGCACTTGGTGTGCTCATTGCTAGTTAGTATTATTGTTTCTAGGTCATCATAGAAGAGAAGCCTAGGTAGTATATGTGAATAATAACCTTTGTTTATAGATATATTTATAGTCATTTCTGTAAGTATGCATCTGCACATATGGTAAGCTGAGTTCAAACTGATGTCTCTGACTCTAGTCTAGCACTGCAGCATTCAATCCAGCTTTTCACACTTATTAACCTGTATTTTCACTCTCCAGCAGAAATACCTGGCTCCTACTATCCACTACTCATTGACGTGTTTGTTCAACTCCAGTACATGTAAGCATTTTCAAAATTAACATATAATCATAGAAAATCAAATTTGCCAGCTGGTACACAGCGTTCATGTATACAGTTCTGTTTGTCTTTACCCTTATAATTCCTAGTCAAAACATTATTTTCCAAAATTATATAGGTCAGATTATTTTTTTCTACGTCACTTTCACTGAGATTATTTCATACATTTGTAATACTAGAAGAGTCATTTGTCACAGGCTGCATTCCATCCTGGGATCCCAAATACCCTGTTTGATTTATTTTTGTTTGCATACATTAAAGATCACTCTTTTTGACTGGGTTTATGGGTTTGACAAATATCATAGCATCCACCACTACAAAGTCACAAAGGTTAGTTCTACCACTCTAAAAATTTTTCTATGCTTTCTCTAGCCAATCACTGTCTACTGTCCAAACCACTGGCCTTTGATTGGTTTTCTGTTCTATAGGTTTTTCTTTTTCAGAATGTCATATGACTATAATCATATAATTTGTATTCTTTTCATTCTGGCTTCTTTTAATTAGCAAAATACATTGGAGATTCATCTATGTTTTTGCATGAATGAATAGCCCATTCATTTTCATTGCTGGATAATATTCCACTGTATGGATATACTACAATTTGTTTATTACTTACTTCTTGAAAGACATCACAGTTACTTTCAGGTTTTAGCAATTACAAACAGAGTTGCTACATACAACCATGTGGGCATTTTTGTGTGGAAGTAAAATTTTCAATTAATTGAATAAATACCTAGGAGTATGAGTTCTGTGTCAGTTGTCAATTCTATGTTTAATTTAATAAGAAACTGTCAAACTATTGAGATGTTATAGTATTTTGCATTTCTACCAGCAATAAACAAGAGAACTGAATTATCTGCATCCATGCCAGCATTTGTCAATGTTGTTGGGTTTTAGTCATTATAATAGGTAGGTAGTGATTGTAATTTGCAATTTCCTAGTGTCATATGATGTTGAGAGTTTTAAAATGTATTTTTTTGTCCACATATTATCTTTGCTAAACTTTTTCTCCAGATCTTTTGCCCACTTTATAACTAGGTTGTTTCTTAGTGCTGAGTGTTAAGAAGTCTTTATATATTGAATATAAGTCTTTTATCAGATATGAATGTCACATTTTTTCCCAGTCTGTGATTTGTATTTTCATTGTCTGAAGAACATTTTTAAAAAATAAATTTCTTTTTATGCTAAAGTCCAATTTCTATTTTTTTTTTTATGGATTATGGTTTTGGTACAGTATCTAAACTTTGCCAAACACAAGTCACACAAATTTTCTTATATTTTAACCTAGGAGTTTTAAAGTTTATGTTTTACATTTACCTTAATTATCCTTTTCAGGTAATTTTTGCAAAAGGTGTGAGCTATATGACTAGATTTATTTTTGTTGTGTATGGATGCACAAAGCATTTCAGCACAATTTGCTAAAAAAAAAAAAGCTATTAAGTTATGCTTGCCTCCTTATAAAAAAAAAGATTGACTGTGCTTGCATAGTTTTATTTCTTAGTCCTCTATTCTGTTTCAGTAATCTATGTGTCTTGTTTCTTTATCCACACCACACCATTTTGTTAATTTTAACTGTAGTAGGTCTTAAAATCATGTAATATGGGTGCCTGTTATTCTTTTTCAGAATTATTTTATTCTAGACATACACTAGTTTTTACATTAATATTTTTATTCCCTAGGAAGAAAAAAGATCTGCATAGCTGTACAATTCTAATAAGAAAATATTTTTAATTTCAAATATTTTTTTCAGTATTAATATTTAGTATTTTATTTATAATTACTAAAAATAATAGTGGAATAGCTTTGTTAATTTCAGATAAAGCAGACTTCAATACAGGGAAAAATATCAGGAATAAAGAGGGACATTACAGAATTATAAATGAGTTATTGTATTAAGAAGACACAACAATACTTCACATGTGTGCACCTAACAACAGAGTATCAAAAGTAGGTGAAGCAAAAACTGGTAGAAGCACAAGGAAAAAACAGACAAACCGACTATTATAGTTGGAGACTTTAATGTCCTTCTTTCAGTAATTGCAGGGAAATATCAAGCAGGCAGAAAGTCGTTAAGAATATAGTTTATCTGACAGCACTGTTGAGCACTTTTATGTAATTGCATTTATAAAATACTCCATCCAAAACAGCAGACTACACAATCTTATGACAGTCATGTAAAACACTCATCAAGATTGACTACAGTCTAGATCATATAACACTATAGCCAAATCGAATTAGAAAATCTTCAAATATTTGTAGATGAACGAATATGCTTCTACATAACTCATTAGTCAAAGAAGTCTTAAATGACTTAAAAATGGTTTGAACTTTTAGTGACAGTGAACATATAACTTATTTTGTGGGAAGCATCAAAAAGCAGAGCTTAAAGGTAAATGTATAGCATCAAACACATAGATTGAAAAAGATGAAAGATCTAAAATCAGCAATCTATGTTTCCTCCTTAGGACACTAAGGAAAGAAGAATAATTTAAGCCTAAAGCAAGCAGAAAAAAATATGAAAATCAGAGCAGGAATCAATAAACAGGAAAACAATAGAGAAAATCAACAAAACCAAAAGCTGTTTTTTTTAAGTTATCAGTGAAATTTATAAACCTCTAGGCAGGCTAATCAAAAAAGCAAGCATCCCATGCCTTTGGGAGGCTGAGGTGAGTGGACTGCCTGAGCCCGCGGGTTCGAGACCTGCCTGGGCAGCAAGACCTCATCTCTACAATAAATCAAAAAATCAGCCGGGTGTGGTAGCGCATGCCTGTAATTCCGGCTACTCAAAGGCTGAGGCGGAAGGATCGCCGGAGCCCAGCAGGCGAGGCTATGGTGGCCGGGAGCAGCCTCTGCACTCCAGTCTGGGTGACTGAGTGAGACTCCAACTCAAAAAAAAAAATTATATATATATATAGAGAGAGGCGATATCACTTTCTAATTTACTTAATAAGGCCAGCATTACCTTAATTTAAAAAACATAAAAATACTGTAAGAAAGGAAAATGACAGATAAATATGCTTCATAAATACAGATGTAACAATTCTCAACAAAATATGAGCAATTCTAATCCAACAATACACACAAAAAAATTGTATACCGCAGTCATATGGTATTTATTCCAGGTATACAAGGCTTTTTGATACTCAAATATAAACTATTGCAACTGACAGCATCTAGAGGCTAAAGAAGAAAGCACATGTAATTATCAACTGATGCAGAAAAAAAATAGACAAAATCTAATATAATCCTCAACCTTGTTTGACAAGATTTTAGATTAAAAAAAAATCCATGAAGGAAAATATGGAAAAGTTTGATATAAACTTTTATATCAACTTAAAATAAAAAAAATTCTGCTCTGCATACGACACTGTTAAAAGAATGTAAGGAAAAACCATAGATGAGAATACATTTTGAAAGCACATATGTAATAAAGACTTGTATCCAAAATATCCAAATAAATAAACAAACAAAAAAAAAAAACCAAAAACAGGAAAACAACTCAGTTAACAACTGGGAGTAGACCTGAACAGACCCTTCACCAAAGAAGATATGCGATATGCAGATGGCACATAAACATATGAAAATATTCTCAACATTATTTACCCTTAGGGAATTACAAAATTAAAACAAAAATGTTCTAGTGCCACACATATATTAGAGTGGCTAAAGTCCAATACAACAACAACAAAAAACCTTGATGATACCAATTGTTGGCAAGGAGGAAGAAGAGAAAAACGTTTATTGCTAGTGGGAATACAAAGTTTATAGCCATTTTGGGAGACAGTTTTGGCAGTTTCCTACAAAGCTAAACATAATCTTATCAAATGATCCAGCAACTACACTCCTAGGTATTTACAAAACTAATTTAAAAACTTACAGCCACATAAAAACCTTCACACACATATTTGTAGCAGCTTTATTTATAATGTCTGAAAATTAAAAGTAATAATCTGTCCTTTATTGAGTCAGTAGATAAACTGTGGTATGTCCATACAACAGGAAATGATCTTAAAAAGAAACATTTGCGTATATGCATGAGTTAGTGTATATGCATATATTTCTTTGGCATCAACTCAGAGCATCCAGGAGAAGCACTCAGTAGCAACAAGTACATATATCTTGGTTTCTAATATCATTCTCCACTAAAAGAAACTAAAATCCTTGGAGAAATGACTGATTCAGCATTCGGGAAAAAAAAAAATCATAAGATTAGTTTGTAACATCTTGTGGTGCCAGACAATGTACTCAAATGTACACACACACACACACACACACACACACACACACACACACACACACACACATGCATATGCACACACACACACAAACATACAATGTAAGAAGTATGTTAAGTGCACATAAAAACCAACCATCCTGAAAGAGCTCTTAATGGCCACAGCTGGGACTGAGCACCACAATAAATGCAGTAACACTGGACAATAACCCAAAGTATAAAATAAATATTCATGAGTGAAGAAAGTGTGGTGTGTGCATAGTGACTTCTTCCTACAAAGAATAGGAACAGTATTGAAAAATAGTGGGAGGAATAGTAACTATAAGTGATGAAACCTGTCATGCACTTTCTTAGCCAGATAATCCACGTTAGCATCAACTGTGATAAGTCGTATTGATAATTTGCACCCTTGATATGATGGGATAAAAATTACATCTTACCTCTATGGTCTTCCTCTCCAAGGCATATAATCCCCATTGAATCATAAGAAAAACATTAGATAAATCCCTATTGAGGAACATTATACAAATTACTCTACCAGTACCCCTAAAAACTATCAATGTCATCCAAAACAAGGAAAGTTTGAAAAACTTATAACCAAGAGTAACCTAAGGAGAAAAGAACTAATTTAATATGGTATCCTGGATGGGATTCTGATCAGTAACCTTAGGTAGTAACTAGGGGAACCTGAAAAAGTATGGATTTTAGTTAATAAAGATGTATTTGCATTGGTTAATTAATTGTAAAATACCATACTCATATAATATGTTAATAATCAGGATATTTATTGTGAGCTATGTAGAGATCTTCTGTACTATCTTCACATTATTTCTGTATTTATAAAATTATTCCAAAAATAAAATTTATTTTAAAAATTGCCATGTAATGAATACGATTGACTGGAGAGGCAAAACTGAAGAGCTTTCTGACATTTTATCCTCTGAACTGATCAGCTTTGCATACATTAATCAATAGATAAATGAATCTGTCATTGGATGACTTACACATGAACACGCTATTGAAGGTTTTTCTCCAAGTTTGCTTTATCTAAAATTTATCCCAAGGACATTCATAATTCTCTTATTAAGGGTATAATCAATTCTACTCATTTATTTTTCAAATTTTAGAATGAATTATATTGAAACACATACCATAGGCATAGGTATTTACTGGGTAAGAGTGAAATGCAATAGTGCTGGGCCCATCACCCTCTAAAAATACTTCATAATGCTCTGATAAAAAGAGGAAGAGAACTGACTCGGTGGCTCAGCCTGTAATCCTAGCATTTGGGTGGCTGAGGCGAGTAGATTGCCTGAGTCCAAGGGTTTGAGATCAGCCTGGGCAACTTGGCGAGACCTCATCTCTACAATAAATCAAAAATCAGCTGGGCATGGTAGTGCATGCCTGTAGTTCTGGCTACTTGGAAGGCTGAGGCAGAAGGATCGCCAGAACCCAGCAGGTTGATGCTGGGGTGGCCCTGAGTGTGCCACTGCACTCCAGCCTGGGCAAGGGAGTGAGACTCCACCTCAAAAAAAAATAAAAAGAAACAAAAGTTCCCAAGAGTCGGTTAAGTACTGACACATGGGTCTGCCCCATAACTCAGAGATGTGTGCCTAGGAGCTGACTGAGCTCTGGTAATTAAGAAAATGCTGCCAAGTAAAACTGTATTTCAAGGCAGATACTACAATTCACAGCAGGAATAATTACAATAGCTTTATTCTTATTAAGTAATTCAACTAACTGTGGTGAGAAGAATTTATGCTGGACATTAAATGGAAACAGGATGGCTGCTTCCAAGAAACCAGGTTGGCTAAAGCTTATCCATTATGAAGAGGCAGCATTCAATTTATATCAATAGGTCTAACTACTCCTAAAACTGTAAGAAACGTGGTCTCTATCAGAGTACCCCATATTTTAACTGTCCACACACTTGGCAAGGGGCTCACTGCCAGTTTGCCACAGCGGTTGGGCTGAACGTGTGTATGCACAGAGCCTGCTTTGCTGTCACTAGTGCTCTGACAGTGGTGCCTTCCTAGGCCTTTGCCATGTCTCTCATCCAAGGTCTTTAAGCTTTCCAGAGGCCTCACTTCACTACCCAAAGCAGATTCCTCAGATGTCCAGAGTAATGCAAGCACAGGTGAAGAGACCAGAGTCTGGATCCCTGGTTCTGAGAATAGCTCTGGAAAGCCCTGGGAGTTGGAGGTTGACTGTGCCCTGGGAGTTATTTTTATGTATTTGTATTCCCTTACTTCCTCACCAGGAAGGAGTCTTCCTAATCCAGTGGCATCGGCTGCCTCTTATGCACTCTCTCTGGTTTGAACCTTGAAGTTTCCGCCCTGAACACTGAGTATCCACACCCTTCAGAATCTGCACTTTTTTTTTTTTTTTTGAGTTGGAGTCTCACTCTGTCACCCAGGCTGGAGTGCAGTGGCACGCTCCCGGCCACCGCAGCCTCAACCTGCTGGGCTCCAGCGATCCTTCCACCTCAGCCTTCCAAGTAGCTGGAACTACAGACGCGCGCTACCACGCCTGGCTAATTTTTGATTTATTGTAGAGATGAGGTCTTGCCAAGTTGCCCAGGAGGGTCTCGAACCCACAGGCTCAGGAATCTGCACTTTTAACCCTTTATCCTCTCCTCTTTTCCTTTCACTAGTGATAGTAAACAGTATGTTCTTTTAGAGACCCTCAGGCAAAGACTCAGGCTTCTCTCCTCTGCCTTTCATGTTGGTAATAGAGATGAACAAATCTGATAAAAGACTTTTTAAATCTAGTAAATTCCCCAGGATTTCTGGAGTGGAGACACCAGGCCTACTGCCCAGGAAAGAGACATAAATAAGAAGGGGATGGGGCTGCACATGATGCTTACCTTCTCCACTTAGCTTCCTCTGCACCCTTCATTGTTGCTGTCTAGGGCTCAAAGAGTCTCAGAGTTCATCCCTGGGGCTGAGACATACTCCAGAACCACTGAGGACCCCAATTCCTTAGGCCAGAAGTTAGGTGATAAACCAACTTTCAATGCCTGGAGCAGAGGAGAAAATTCTAGAACGGGCACATCTTAGTGTGAATAGGTTCCAGTGTCAGAGCAGGGTTCAAGCAGAAATTGGGACCACAGGCTTCATCAGTTTACAGGTACAGGAGGTGCATAAAATGTTCTGCAATTTCTGCTTATTTGCCTCACAAAATCCATGGTCAAGAAAAGTAAAGACAGGGCTGTGCTGGCTGTTGAGACTTGGGGTGTGGGCAGATGAGTGAGGTGACTGACATAGCACCAAAAATGACAGGAGACGGGAAGGGGGTGGGAATGAACACAGCTCACAAAGTAGTCTCCATCTCTCCCCGACATCTTCCTTCCTTTCTCCAGTTCCCTGTCATCTCCTGCTTCCCTTTCACAGCAGACTTAGGGCAACTTACTAGTATCTTCTCTACTGGGTGACTGAATTCCTCACTGATTCTTGGCTGCCAATCCTTTAGCACTGGCTTCCACTCAACTCCCTTCTGTTCTATAATCAGGGCTGCCAGTAACCACAGACAGTCTTGTTTTAATTTTGATGGCTCCATTTTATCATATAAACCGCTCTTCTGTTAACCACTTCCTCTATAACCTAAATGCCAGCTGGTGCAGTCCTGCCAGAAAAAAATGACTTAAATCTCAGAACCTCATCTTTCAGTATATTCAAAACGCCTCCCAAAATGTGTGCTACTTCCTGAGTAGCAGAGTTTCTTGGCCACCCTTTTCACTTCTTCTGTTGTCACCACAAAGATATTACAGCCTTTCCAATCATCCTTTATTGACTCAGATCACCTCATGGGCCTGGGGGACCTGGTTTCTGGTTCATATGGCATCAACACAGAAAAATTTTTTGACTTCCACAAAATCACTAAAACGCAACAAAAGCTTGCTTACAGCAATGGTGTATTCAGTTGTCTTACTTGAACATTTGGAATTTGGAAGAGACAAACAATAGGGCACATAGAGGAACAACAAACACCACTTCAAATTGAACATCAGGCATCCTCCTTTAATTAATTAATTAATTTATTTATTTATACATCCAGAATCTTGCTCTGTCACCCAGGCTGGAGTGTAATGGCACAATCATAGCTCACTGTTACCTTAGACTCTGCTTCCCAAGTACCTGGGACTGCAGGCATGCACCCCCATGCCTGACTAATTTTTGTTTTTGTTGTTAGAGATGGGATGTTGTTATGATGTCCAGGCTCATAGCCTTAACTCTTGGCCTTAAGTGATTTTTCTGCCTCAGGCTTCCAAAGTGCTGGGGTTACAGGCATGAGCCAACCTGCCTGACAAACACACACATTCTTAAAATATTCTTTGGATGACTGTCACTAGGGAATTTTCTCTGTTTTACCCCTACTTAGTTCCTCAGTCTTTAGGAACTAAAGCCATCTGGGTGGTTCCTCTCAATTCATTTATCTTCCTTTCCTTCCTCTCACCTTCTAATTGCCCCTCGTAATTTCAAATTATTCACAGTGGCTTGAGGGCTGCCATTTTGTGTTCCTCAAACACTGCAGACAGCTGTGCTATAAACTGGTGTAGACATGCCCAGAACCTTCACTATAGACCTGTGAACAAAGAAACAGGGCTGCCCGCCTTCAAAAAGAATTGTCACTACAAATAAGCTTCTCTCAAACATTGCATTAGGGAGACACACCTTCAGCCTAAGACAAGAGAAAGCATTTGAAAAGTCTGGAGACAATAAGTGCACTTGCAAAACTGGATGGCAGGAGGGGTCCTGATGAGGGCTGGCTCCTGTTATCAACACAAGAATATAAAAGCCTTTATGTCTTTGAAAACACTTTAAAATTCTTCTATGTCTAACTCCCCCAATGAAGATTGGTTCCTTCTATTGTCACCACAAAAATATTAAAGTCTTTATAAGTCTTTGTAGACTCTTAATTTCTTTTATGTCTAGCTTCCTTTAAGATGTTTAGAAATACTTGTTAAGGATATTTTACTCAGGCAGTTAAAGATAAAAATTAAGTCTGCATGTAAAGAGGAAATATTGTGTGCGAGAGGAGGATTTAATATGTATCAACCAGACTCTTAGCTTTCTAGTACCATGCCACACACACACATACATACACATGAGGTACACATAATATCTTACTTCTTCCTTACACCATCCCCAAATCATCCTCACTTTCCAAGTGGATCTTTTTATTTCAGGTACATGTGCCAGATGAAGAAGAGTGGATCATTAGTCAGGAACAATGCAAGCAAAGAGAGGAAATATGGTAAAAAAAATTTAAGCCATAACCTATATAAGCCAAATATAGATCCTGCTTAAAAATTTAGAACACCTCTACATTTAAAGACCTAACTATGGTCGATCAAATACTATATATTTAGTGAAAAAAATTTCTACTTCTTCACCAGTTCTTCACTTTAAAATGTATTTTCCATAATGCAAAAAGTTGCTAAAGTATAAGTCAATTCATACAGGATCTATTTTTCTTAACATTGGCATTCTCTGTAAAGAATTTTAGAACACACATTGCACCTTTAGATAACCAAAGAGTTGGCTCTTGATTTTTTTCTTACTTGCTGTCAAAAGCACCTAGAATTAAAACATCAGTTATGCTGTTGATCTTATGCCAAAATTCACTGGAATAATTCTGATTTCAAACTAAATGATTCTTTTTTTGATGGCACAAAAAGTTTGTTTATTTCCCTTTTTCTGATTTTAGTTTATTGTTCACATTCTAAATAATAGACCTACCGTCTTATTGGAAGGGATACAGTCAGAAAAATCCCTAATGGAAGTAATTACAGCATAATTGTTGTATAGACAGCTGACTTGAAAGGGACAATTTCTAATATGTTGAGAACATGCCTCTTTTATGACTATAACTTTGGCAGAGTATAAAAATGCCATTTTTTATTACAGTGAATAAGCCTTTAAGTAAGTGATTCAAGCAGTTTTAAGGGTTGTTTTGTATAAATTTTTAAGCTAATTTTTTAAAAAAGCATTTTTTATTTTAAAAAGCATATTTATATACATATTCATGTCTCATATTTTTCTTCATACCTACTTTTCTATCAATACTTATTTAAAATCAAGTTTAAGATGAAGTTGAAGAGGAGGAGGACTCAATTTTGAATATATTCATAAAAATGTCAAGATCAATGGGTAAATGTTTCAAATATCATATAATCCAGAGAACTGCTCTCTTTAATCTTTATATCTAAAAATATATGATCCACGTAGTAGCTACTGATTGAGCATCTTGAAAAACAGATGGAGAGGTCAAGAGGTGGGACTGGTTGATAAATCAATCACCTGATTTATCAAGGGACTATAGTTCTCTACCAACGTGTAGCAAATATTCACATTGAAACTAAAAGTTCCTAGCATAAATCCTACCATTACTCAACAGAGATAGCTAGTAATAAGTGTTTGGCGAATGAATAATTCAATAACAAGAATTTTTTTACTTCTCTATCAAAATTTTGACTTATTCCACTCTCTTACTCCTTCCTTCCCAACTTTGTGGCTTTAATAAAGTGAAAACAGTGGAATTAATTTGATTCTCAATGAGAAAAGACATATATAAGAATGGAGTGGTTCCAGTTATAGGCATAAAATAGGTAAAATATTTATATACCTTACAGTAAATTTAAGCATAAGCTAGCCGTTGGATTGTGAAATGGGAAAAATATTTTTAAAAAATTGAAGGACATCTATTTCTAACATAACAAATTGCACAAATAGCGATTTAGATGTGAATGTCCAAATAAATGATTTAGATGTGAATGTCCACATGCTGATCATTTTCTCAATCTGAGCCTTACATCTATGGTCACAGGATTGTGTATGAGCACATTTGAATCTCAAGATAAAATTTAGCTTCACTATAACCCATTTCTTTGCAATGACACAAAGAACTTACTTCCATTGTAGTAGTGGTATATGTGCAGGATATGCATTGGGCACAAGCCACATATCCAGACTTGGAAGGATTTGGGCAGATTTTCCTCTCCAGTATGAAAATCCCCACTGACTACCCAAGAACTTTTTTATTAAAAAATAAATAAAAAATAAAGTCAATGCTATGTAATATTTTAGATCTTCAAATGCCATTTGTAGTGACATCTAAATGATGTCAAAAAGAGTTCTTTTTTTTCTAATCAATATTTTTTATTATGATATTGTGGGGTACAGTTAAGGGTTAGGTATACAAATATGCATTGTTCAGCCACCCTTGTTGATAAGAGGTGTCTCCCCACCCCAGACAGATATTTACTACCGTTAATCCCATCTCCCTCCCCGCCCCATAGTTTCCACCACTGTCAGTCATTTTCTTATAGTATTACATTGGATGTTCAAGGTCCACTATATGAGTGAGAACATGTGATACTCAGATCTTTGTTTCTGTGAGAGGTCACTCAGTATTATAGACTCTAGTTCCATCCAGGTGGCTGCGAAATTCATGATTTTGTTCTTTTTTTATGACTGCGTAGTAGAGTTCTGTATGTGAGAGAGAGAGAGAGATGCATTCTAAATGGAAGCCTGTAACAAAGGCTTGAGGCATGGAAGAACTTGGTGTGTTCAAATAACTGAAAGGCAGTGTGGAAAGACAGTAATAGCTCCAGTGAAAGTACAACTCATGTTGGTCATGTAAGAATGCTGTAATCATTTAGTAACTTTAACAGAAATTTTAAGACTTTGAAGTCATTAAAGTGAGTGACCAATTTTTAGTTTTTTTTTTTTTTGAGTTGGAGTGTCACTCTGTTGCCCAGACTAGAGTGCAGTGGCCCTTCCGCCTCAGCCTTCCAAGTAGCTGGAACTACAGGCACGCGCTATCACGCTCCGCTAATTTTTTTGATTTCTTGTAGAGACAAGGTCTAGCAGAGTTACCCAGGTGAGTCTCGAACCCGTGGGTTCAGGCAATCCACTCTCCTCAATCTCCCAAAGTGCTGGGATTACAGGCTAAACCACCGAGACCAGCCCAATTTTTAGTTCTTAAATGACCCCTTGTCTCAGGGAATGTATGGTATACATTCTAAGTTGGGTTATTGATGCTGGGCTTAATAGGAAGTACACGTTTTCTCTATCCTAGTCATTCCCAACACGTAGGACACTGATTTAAATATTAATTGGAGATTTTGGAAATAATTCCAAGGCCAAATTTTATCCAGTATATATTGAGTATAAACTAAAATAGTATCAGGTACTTAAATATGGAAATATGTATTTACATAAACAATTATACAATTTATGTGGCCCTATCTTTTTTTTTCCTCCCACTGAACTGTCTTGAGCATTAGAGTTTCGGGTTACAAAGTTTGGTCATTGCTGCTGCAGCTGTAGGAGACTACGATGATAAATCTCCTTTGGTTTTTGTCAGCCTATTATGAAATACTATTTCTTTTTATGTATTTTAATGAAAATAATTATAAAAACCTTTATCTTAAAGAAGATAAAATGGGCTATTTATTTTCTTAAGCAAAGGAGACTAACTAGATAACTTTATTTTGGATTTTATTTCTAGTTGAGGTTTTATACTTGAATGTTGAAAGACCATAATCTGGTCAAAAGTAAATTAGGAATATAAACAGTCAAAAAGATCTTCTCCAACAACTTTTAGAAGTACTACTGTGATCTGAGGTCATCTTAATTAATTTTGGATTGACCAATCTGTTGTTTAATTGAACTATATCAAATATTAATTTGGCCTTATCTCATGGAACCGATTATTGTCTAAAATAATTCTTGCAATTACAAAAGAAGAAGTAGACAAGTCATATTCTGTCTTGCACTTCTGGAATAGATGGGTGCATTTTAAATAACTTTTCATTTTGAAAGTGTGTAATGCTCAAAAAGTAGTTAGCGTTTCCAAGTATCTTTCACTCAGTTCTCCCTAGTGATAATAGATAGCCACAATGTATTTTCAAAGCCAGGAATCTGATAGTGCTACAATACTACTTGCTCAGGTAAAGACTTTTATTTGGGTTTCACCAAATTTTACACACACTCCTTTTGTCTGTGTATGGTTGATGCTGGGAATATCTTTTAAGGAAGGGTTTTACAGAGGGAGTTTTCAAAGAAGATAGCAGCTATAAGCAAGCTAATTAGACATCCACTGCTAACAATCTTGACCTCAATTAGGTGAAGGATTCCTAATTAAATCGTTACAGGCTTTTGTGTTAAATGGTAATTGACTGCCTAGAAGTTCTTCACAATTATATCATATTAACAAGAATGTATTTGCATTTTTAATGCCTTATTGATTTCCAATTCATTACAGGGCTGTTAGTGTTATTTTACCATGTCATTGGAAGCTTTGCAAATTGTTCTTTAAGGGTCACAGCTTAGGGAACAGGTTAAGAAAACAACAAAGTTGGTGACCCACTCAAGTGTTTTGCAAACTGCTGCATTTTAGCTACTCTTTTCCATAATTATCACCATCTCTTTAAATAACTTTAAACAACTGCAGATAGGAAGGCAGAAGACAGTAAAACTAGAGACATGTAATATAGACTGATCTCCTTTTCTTTTTTTTTTTTTAATTCTTACTATCATGAAGCATGGTTTGTTTGGATCCAGGCCTATTTTACAACTTTTAGTGGGCTTTGCAAATATTTTGCACACACAACATCTTTAAGTTTCAATGTGATTCATGATTATCTGTGCTCATAGGGAACCTAAGAGATGTGGCCCAAATGTCATTTTATTCATTAGTTTCTCTAAAATATTTAACCAAATCTGTTAACAGTACTTGTACTGGTGCATCCCAATCCATTTTGGGAAGGGGGAGCAGTCACAGTGTGGTAAAATCTAGATGTTTCTTTTACCAATATCCACTTACTTTATAATCCATCATAAACCTGAATTAATTTTTTAAACATTAGGTTTTAATTGGTAATTTTTTGGGGGGAACCTCCCAAAAACTGAAATTTATTTATTAAAAATTGTGTATTTATTCTTGCAAGTTTAAACTTCAGTCACCTTCAAAGTATTCTCCATTTGATGCAATACACCTATTGAGACACTTTTTCCAATGCTCAAAACAGTTTTAGTACTCATCATGTTCGATGCTTTTCAGTGCTTCTGCAGTTTTTTTGTTTGTTTGTTTGTTGTTTAACCTCTTCCACATGGGCGAAATATTTCCTTGTGAGGATTTTTTTTTTTGTATTCGGGGGGGAAAAAAGTGTTGTTCTGGGTGAGATCTGGTGAATAGGGAGGGTGGGGCACGGGGGATCATGTTGTTTTTGGTCCAAACTGCTGAACACTTAGCACAGTGTGAGTAGGTACATCATGAAGTGGACAAATGTGTTGAAAGAATCTCCAAAAACAAACAAAAAAACTCACTGGAGTCAAATGCTGCCTCTCACAACAATGCTAGCTGGTACACTGATGCCCATGGGTTCCTAGAATGCCCACATAGTGGAGGAAGCCTGTACTACAAGGGGTCCACCCTCCAAAAATTAATTTCATTTTTTGGGGAACTCCCTCATAACATGAAGGAATTCATTTCAGAAGATCTAGATCAATTTCCATAAAATGGGACGAAGATATGTATGAGTCACAGTCTCAAATTCAGACTTTTTGTCTAGGAATAATAAGTCATAAATTCATGTTTTAATATGAAAAGCAATCTCAGAAAAAAATTGTCAAAGTGTTATCGCCTTCAAAAAACAATCTACTATGCTCCCACAGTCTTCCACCTTATTTTATGTTGTGTTACACACTAATTCCTGATTCAGAGTCTTTTCATGTTGATTTTAGGGAAAGTTATCTTCACAGATTATGCATTCAATAAGTGTCCTGAGCATTACTTGATGAACATAACCCATCCACATATTAGATTCATCATCGATTGTAAGTCGACAAACCACACTGGTAGAAATCATATAACCGACACACTAGAATCTAATAACAAATGTAAATAAAATTTTATTTTTTCCCCATTAATATCTCCTAGGAATTTTTTTAGATAATGAAGAATATGATAAAAGCAGTCAGTAGACATTTTTCAAAAGGAATCTCTTTATAAATATCTCAGGAAGAAAATATTTGAGACAAGCAATCCTTTTTGCCAAACATTTTATTTAGCTGCACAGACTTTAAGAATCAAATACAAAGATAATGCTGGTTTCTCTTCTGTCAGTCATACAATATTAAGATAGAAATGATATAATAACTAACTTAAATGCTTACCCCAGATTATATATTTCAGTTCCCTCACATCATTTCAGGAAGTAAATTTTTTCCCGTCTTCAGTTATAATTAGAAATGCATAATTATTCAGATATAATAGGACATGAACAGTAACATGACCAACAAGCCAGAAAACACAATTTCTCCAGAAGCATATCATGGCAATATGGTCCATGGAGTGGAAGGATCATGGAGTGGAAGGATTGAAATGTTGCAGATCATGGAGTGATCTTCTGGATCATGGAGTGGAAGGATTGAAATGTTGCAGACAATATAGCTGAACTCTTTATGGAGTCATAATGCAAATGTTAATTACTTTACCATAATAACATGGGTTTATATGTACTTTCCAAATACAAGTTGGAAAGTTTGGACCTCCCATTGGTCCTATACTTTACAATTTTTTACCAAATATATTATTGTACAGTTAATATTATAAGTTTCCCACATTATTATTTTCAATGGAGTGACTGTTTCCTAGATCTATCAAAACTGGGGCAAAGTGTGCCAGACTCTGTTTATGAGCCTTCTCGAATCTGTTGAGCTGAACTGACCACCTTTTTGCCTTGTTTGGAATTCAGAAGGACCCCCAAAATTCTTATAGTCTTAAATGTAGTTACATCCTAAACCACAGGTTATGTAATCTTCCCCACAAGCAAAACCTGGACTCTACCACAGTCTGTATCCTATCTGACACATCCTTAATGTTTTCCAGCTTTCTAAATCTCTATGCTACCAACAGCAAAATGTCTTTGAATTTATTATCCCAATGAGCTCTACTCTTTTCACCTGTGCCTAATATTTTTTCAAAATTGTCTTTTCTTTTTTTAAGATGTGGGGTATAATTCAGGGTTAGCTATATAAATTGTCATCATACGGGTGAAGTTTGGACCTCCCATTGGTCCTCACTTCACCTGGTTTGGACTCAGATACTCTTAAAAATGTGGTACATATACGTTATGGACTATTGTGCAGCTATAAAGAAGAACAAAATTATGGATTTCGCAGCAACTTGAATGGATTTAGAGTCCATCATACTCAGTGAGCTATCACAGAAACAAATAATTGAGTACCACATGTTCTTACTCATAAGTGGACTCTGAACATTTATCAAAATACTGCAAGAAAGGGATTGGCAGTAGCAGGACACTGCCAGAGGAGGGATGGGGGGCATATAACACTCAATATTTTCAACTCATATATTTAGTTTTAACTTTCCGTGACACATTTTTTTTAATGTATTTTTTCACTTCTAAGAAGTTCATTTTAAAAAAATATGCTTCATTAAAAATAAATTTAGTGATTGCCTTATAGTTTATAATATACATTTACAGCTAATCTGAGTTTATTTCCATATAACACTGTGCTGCTTTCAAGGGTAGTGCAGATACTTATAACAGATTATCCTCAGTTCCTCCCTTCTATCCCCAGTGGCATTGTCATTTATTTCACTTATCTATTTGTTAGATCAATTAAGAATAACATTTTATTTTACCTTCAATTTTATTTTACCTTCCTTTCTTTGTGTGGGCCTGAGCTGCTGGTTCTGGAAAAACTTATTTTAGCATTTTTTTGCAGAGCAAGTATACTGGCAATGCATTCTCTCAGTTTTAGTTTGTCTGAGAAATGCCTTTATTTCTCTTTCGTTCTTGAAGGATAATTTTGCTGGGTATACCATTCTAGTCTTGTGTGTTTTGTTGTTGTTTTTCTTTCAACACTAGACATATTAAATTATATTCTTCTCTTGCTTGCATGGTTTCCAATAAAAAGTCCACTACAATTTCTGCCCTTCTTTAGAATTTCTATCTCCATCTCTTTTTTAGATTTTACTTTTGTGTTTGGCTTGCTGCAGTTTTAATGTTATATACCACACATTTTACAATTTTTTAGGTTCATATTTTAAATTTTTTCTTGCTTAGTGTTCTCAGAGTTTTCTGGATCTTGGTTTGATATTTAATTCATTTTCTAAATGTCTCAGCTATTGTTACATCAATGATTTTTTTTCTGTTTCATTCTCTCTTTCCTTCTGATGTCCTAATCACTCACATATTACCCTTTCTGAAATTTTCACAGTTCTTGGAAATTCTATTGTGGGAGATATTTTTTTCTTTTACCATTTTTTCTTTTGCTTTTCAGTTTAATAAAACTTATATTGACTTATTTTCAAGCTCATTGATTCTTTTCTTGGCTATGTCTAACCTTGATAAGTCCATCGAAGACATTCTTCATTTTTCTTATAGGGTTTTCATTTTTTAGCATTTCCTTTTGATTGTTTCTTAGGCTTTTCATCTCTCTGTTTATATTATTCATCTGTTCTTTCATGTTGTGAATTTTGTTCATCAGACCTAGTTTATATGTTTAGAGGCTTCTGTTCAAAGTAATGAGGTCTCACTGTGATTATTATTATTTGTTTTTGTCTCAAAATTTTGAGGTGACTGTTTGCTCTGCCATCTCAATTCTCTCATGTGTCCAACTCAGTTTTTTTTTCACATTTTTTTCTTGTTGTAAGGACAGAAATGACAACATCTAAGCTTTTTACATGTAAGATCTATACTCATAATCTATTCTGCTTTATCTTTCTGATAAATTTTATTCCTTTCTCATGATTTGAGACACTATTTAATTTAACATTTATACATATTTTGTTTTTAATAATTTTATAATCTTTAGTTCTTAAGTTCTGATTCTGTTGTTTTTTATTCTGGCAACTCTTGCTAATGTGACTTTTTTCCCACTTGCTTATGAGCTCATTCTTGAGAAACCTATCTTGGAAAATATACATCTTGAATTGATGAACTACATCTTCTTTTGTTAATATGTTATTACTTTCTGTTAAGGTAGCAGGTACAATATCAACTGCAAACAACTTTAATATTTACTTATATCTGTATTTTTTCCAGTTATAATAGTATTGTCAGTTCAAAACCTAGAACATATGAGGGTATGTCTGTACTGATAAATATTTAGAGTATATATTTTTTCTATATACATTCTAGATGGAAACAGATAAAGTTTTTAAATTATTCCTATATTAAAAAGGTCATCACTGAAAATACCTGCTAGCATGTCTCCACACATTTCAAATTTAAGATGTATAAATGTGAACATTTTATCTTGTTCCCAAAGTCAATTTGTACTATAGTATTTGATATGTCAGTGCTACAAGATTTCAGAGGAGGAGAAAGATGCAATACTTGGGGAAAATTGTATTGAGGTTAAGGAACTAAAATTTAAAGGTAAGGATATGGTTATAGGGATCCAAATGGGAAAAGATATACCTGAGTGCAGGCTGTTGCATACCAATGAAACCTAGGTGAAACCACACATGATGTGTTGGGAATTATGGTGAGCTCAAGTTTGAAAGAGAGTAGTAAAAAGGAATTATGAAAGATACATTTAAAAAATTAATAACAGAAGCCCATTGTGGAGGGACATAAATGACTTAGAATTATGAGCTCTATTTTATAGGTAAACCTATCAGTGTGTTAATCTACACAAAGCAGGGTTTAAGAAAATATGGATCACTTCATTAAATGTTATTAGAAAAGGAGACTAACTGAAGCACATAGAAGAGAGGTTAACATGGACTTATTACAGCTATTTAGTAAAGTGTAATATGGTGAGATCCTCAACAAACACCATCTAGTTATAATAAGTCAACATAGTCAAGAGTTCTTGAATTAAACATTTATTTGTTACAGTCATTTAAAACCATAGTTTATACATTATCTAAAGATATTTTTATCAGGCTTTGTGTTAGCCTCAGAAACCAGTTCTAAAAAAGAGACTTAAAAATCAGTTACAACCACATACATATTTTTAAAATTTCTTCACAGCATAATGTCAGGATTTCAATGTAGAATCCTTTGAGAGTGATCTCTGGTTCATGAGTTTCTTTTGACTTTTTAAAAAAATTTTATTTTTTTGGTTCATGAGTTTCTAATGCTGTTAGGTATTTGATATTTTGAAATACTTTACACAATGAAGAAAACTGGGTTTTTATTTTTAAAAAATTATTCTCGATTCCCTCTCCAATACCATCCACCCTAAATCTGTAACCCTACCTGGCTCTCTTCTTAGAGTATCTTAGACTAAAAACCCCCTGAGACACCTCTCTTTCACAAATCCTATTATTGACTCATCCACCAAATTCTGAAAGCTCTACCTTCAAAACATTTCCATCACCCAAATGTCTTTCTTCTGCACATTTGCAGTAACCTGCTAACTAATGTACATGCTTCTACCTCTTCCATAATAAAGTCTGCATTCTATGGAGCAACCAGAGTGAGCCTTTATTATTTATTCAGAACGCATCATTTTATTTACTAAGTCAGACCACATCACACCCTGCTCATAACTCTCTGAAGATTTCTCATCTCACTCAGAATAAAATTCAAAAGTCTAAAGCAACATGCCTGCAAGACCCTACGTGATGTGGCCGGAAATCAGAATGTATTGCTCCCTTAGGTCATTTAAGTCTCCTCTCCAATGTCACTTCTTCAGAGAGTCTGTCTCTGACCAGGGGATATAAAATTGTACCACGCCCTGCCGTTGCTCTGTCCCTAACTCTGTTTTAATGTGCTGTATTTCTATCCATAGCACTAATCACAATAGTATTTCTACAAATTTCTGACATTAGTTAGTTGCCTATTACTCACAGATTCTGCTGTTATCTCTAAAGCACCCAGATCAATGCCAGGAACAAAGAAGGTATGTTATTATAAATATTTATTTCTTCATCAAAAATATTTATTTCATAGTGTTTGAGGCTCAGGATAAAATGTTGAGTCAAATTTACATATGTTCAATCGTTACTAACATATAACGATAACAATTGTCATTGATATAAAGAAGAGGTATATAAACAGGGTCTCTATCGGCTCCAGGAAACTGCAAGTCACTTCTCTGAAAATCTGACAACTATACAGATGTGAAAATGAAAAGTGTTTTGGGTGACAGAGGCATTTCAGGCTGAGTATCAACTTGTGCAAAGTCTGTATGATAAGGAAAGGCAAGGCTAAGTCATGTAATTGTGAGAAAGCTGATATGTTTGTTGAGCATCAAAAGGGAGTAAACTGGGAAAATAATCCTAAAATTGTGGACAAAACATAAATGACTGTCCAGATCTTGATAAAAAAATGTTCTTTATCCCTTAATAAACTGCAATTGAGCAGTTAGTGCAGTTTAAACAAGGTGATCAGGTTTTTATCATAAGAAGATAATTACACTTCCAATATAGGAAGTTCAGATTTTTCAGTAATCCAGTTATAGAACTGTGGATAGTTTTCTAGAGATGTTTGGAGGCATGGTTTGCTAATTGATTAGGCATGGAAAAGTGTGGAGCTATAAAAAATATATCCTAGATTAATGACTCGCTCAAATGTAAGGTAAGTGGTATTATTCCCTGATTTGGGAGGAAAAGGAGGGTGAGGATACAAGAATTTGGTTTCACACGTTTTTCTCTTGTTTTAGCACTGATTAAAATTTAGAGACTGTAAAATTGTCCCTAAAAATAACTCTGACTTCCAAATTATGAATACTACACCAGTAAAAAAAAAAAAATGTTCATTTTAAGGTGATCTTCATATTTGTGAAGGCATCTTAACCACGGTATAGTTCAGAATTGTCCTAGCAAATGACTTTGTGTCCTTTATGACCTTTATTTTCTCTTTGTTATGCTGCTAAGAAGTGATTTACTCGTGCTTGTTCGCAGGACAAGGTGAGAGAATTTAAACCTAAAGAATATTTTTAAAAGTAATTCTTGTCACCAAACAATTTAACGTTTGAAATATGTAATAAATAATACATAAATAATAAAGTAATACATCTTCTAGGAAAGTTCTCTATAAGAAGCAAGTCTCATGGATTATCTTCATTGCCAATAACCAGAATCCTAAATCAGAGGCAAAATATTAGCCATTGCAAGATTAACATCATGAGAAAAAAAATTAGAGATGGTTCATCTTTCAATAATAGTAGAGGTAACCTTGGTGTTTTTAAGTAAATGAAAAAAATAAACTCAGCAAAATATTTTATTTAATTAAAAATTAGTGGTGTGTTTGAGTATAATAATTCTATTTTATTTACCCATAAAAATATATATACTTGAGCTTGAAATATAAAATATTAAATTGCTACTTGGTTGCTAAAATTTAACAAAGCCAAAATATTTAAATAATTTTATACATTTACATAAATAACTGCCAGTCTATGAAAATAACCACAATAATAAACATTTCATTATTATTAGAAATCAAATGCAGTGCATTCATTTTGCATCTTGGTTCAGAGTATAATATTGAAGGAAACAAAATCCAAAATTTGATCTAATTCAGGAGGGAATAAACAAAAACAATATAGAACCATGCATCTAGCATTTTCTATTAGTGCAAATTATTTTTTATCTTACAAAGTTATTCAAATTCTCCCATAAAAGAAAATTCACAGGCAGCTTCCTTTGAAGCAGATCTGACTTGAACTACTTAGAGCTAAAAAGCTCACTGAAAAGAAATCTTACTTTTTGTGATTTTAAGGAAGTCACCTTACTGTTATTGAGCATGATTAGGTGATTAAAATGAAATGAAAATCTATAAAGAGGAATTATTTAAAAATAGATTGGTTATACTTGAACAGATATGAATAAATGATAATAAACTTAAATAAAACATGGGATTAACTTCTTGGTGTTTATATAACATTTTTTCTTGATATTCTAGAGGCAATACATAAAGCAGAATTACTAGGAAATATGAGATCATCATTGTATTATCAAACCCAATTTGTTTATAATAAACTTCTTACTGTTCCAGGGTTGAGTTCTTATGAACAAAGCTGCTGTGAATACTTGTGTGTATGTCTTTGTGTAGACATATGTTTTCATTTTTCTTGTGTAAACACCTAGGAGTTGAACTGCTGGATCACAGGGAAGGTATATATTTGTCTTTTTAAAAGAAACTCTAAATGACTTTACAATTTTATATCCAGTTCCACAATGGAGGGAAGTTCTGGTTAAAACATATAGTCACCATCTCTTGGTATTGCCATGTGTGGTAGTATTTTATTGTAATATTAATTTGCATATCCCAGATGACCGAGGTTGAACATCTTTTCATGTGCTTAATCGCAATTTATAGATTTTGTTTTGTAAATTGTGTTCAAATATTTTGCCAGTTTCTTTTAAATGGACATTTTCTTTGAGAAAAGTTGTACAGAAAGTTGTAAACACAGCACAGCATGTTCCCATAAACTCTGCATTGTTTCTTCTATTATTAGCTTCTTATATTAGTACATTTCTTAAGTTTATTGAACCAATAATGATATACGTCACTATTAACAGAAGTCCATACTTATTCAGATCTTATTTTTTTGCCTCATGTATTTTCTCTATGCCAGGATTCTATTCATGATACTATATTATATTAGTGCTTCCTTAGGCTAATCTTGGTTATGATCGTTTCTTAGACTTTCCTTGTTTTTGATGATCTTGACAGTTTTGAGTGGTACTGACCAGGGATTTTTTTTTTTAATGTCACTCTACTTGATTTTTCTATTGTGTTTTTTTGTAATTAGCCTGGGGTGATGGGCTTTTGAAAGGAAGAACACGGGGTTAAAAGTTCATTTTTATCACATCGTAGCAAGGGTACACAAATCATTGTGACTTATCACTGTTGATGTTACACTTGATCACCTGGCTGAAGCAGTATTTGTTAGGTTTCTTCACTGTGAAATTATTCTATTTTTTTCCCTTTCTATACTATGTTTTTTAAAAAGAAGTCACTGTGTGTATCCTACACTTAAGGAAAAAAGATAACCTTGGGGGCAGAATATCCACATAAAATATTTGAAATTTTTCTGCAGGACAGATTGTCTCTTCTCCTGCATTCATCTACTCAATCAATGATTAATATCAGTATGTATTCAGGAATACTTATTTTATATTTATGTTATAATTCAATACCACTTTATTTTGTTGTTCAAATAGTCCCACCTTTGGCCATTGAGAACTCTTTCAATAGATTCTTATGACCTTTTGACATATTTATTTTCTCACCATAGGTATTTTCTTTTTTCTCCCCCTAGCCCTTTGTTATTTTCTGGCACCACAAGGTACGCCAGACTCACCTCAAAGGATTTCTGCCCACTCCTATAATTAATATTTCTCCAAAGATCCTTGCTTGGATCCCTTGATTGGAGAATGGTACTAGAAATCTAGATCTGTGCACTAGGTATACTTTTTGATACAATGGTGCCCTTGCCTTAGACTCAGTAAAATGACAGAGCAAGAAAATATGTGTGTACATTAAACTTATGTATATATGCAAACCTATGTATATTTCTGTGTATCCATCTATATTGATATTAAGCTAAATAAGAGTTCACAGTGATGTTTCCAACTCTAATCCATTACCACACAGATCATTCCAGCTTCTTTTTCTTTGAATTCTAATTCAAACAGTGAGAAATCTGACTCCCATCATCTGCCATCCACTGGAATGCCAGTGTACTTGTATAGTAGCTTCAGACTTGTTAACCCATACTCTTCTATCTGGGAAGCAATTTTACCAACAAGAGTACAGTGTTTATGTCCAGTTTCTTTTGCCTTTAGTTTTCTAGGACTCCAATTACATATTCTATATATGTACCCTATATCTGTCTTATGGCATGTTTTGTATTTTTTATCACTTGGGTGAATCAATCTATTTTGTTTCTGATCCACACTTCATGTTATAATCTCCTTTTCTGCCATACATGATCTGCTATTAATATATTTATTAAAGTCATCATTTCATTTTATTCTTCAGTCCCATAATTAAAAAATGTTTGCTCTTTATTCAGTTTTCTTATAATATTTTTTTCTCTTTTTTTTGCATACAGCATGATAGTTACATTTTCATTCCTTTTTTTAAAACTCCAATATTTAAATTACTTAAGAGAGTGTTTCCCTTGTATTTTTTCCTTATTATTTATACTCAAGTTGTTCTTTTTGACAAAACTATTATATTTTATTGGATATTATATATTATTTATTAAAAGTTATAGGGTTTCTGGGTACTTTATTTTCTTCCAGAATGATAATAATTTTTTTTTTTTTTCTGGCAGGCAGATATAGTACAGACACATCGCCCTTATCCAAGCTTTGTTATGGATAGTTTGCATCTGGTTTTCCTTTAGTTATAGATCACAAATCTTTGGAATTTTGGAATTTTAAGTTAAATCTGTACTGATTACAAGGATCTTTTCCCTCTAGCGTGCTCCAAAATTTATACTCTGTCTTCTCACTTGGTTTCTGCTCAGTTCTTTAGTCTCTTGGCTGCAGCATTTCGCTTTTTTTCCTTGGTATCTCCCTGTGACTCATGCCCAGCTTGTGTCAGCAGTCTTCTCAGGGAAATTGTACCCAGATCAGATGTTCCCTCATCTCTAAGTGTTACTCTTTTAAGTTTTGGTTACAAAGCAGTTCAGAATTCCCACATTTTCCTCTGCACCTAGTAATAGTGTAACAAGTCCTGGGCTATTGGGTTCTGCTGGAGATCATTCTCTAGTATGAGAATTAAAAAATAACATGAGGTAAAATTCTGAGGTAAATGCAATATACACCTCAGTGTGCTTCCTTTCTCACTAGCTCTTGACAGCTAAGATTCAGGCTATCTTTCCTGTTATCCAATGCCTTAAACAATTATTTCACTTATTATTTCCAGCTTTGAGAGTTATTCTCAGAAGGAAGTTTAGTCTGATACAAGCTTCCCTGTCATAAACAGAAGTGAAAGTCTGCCTTATTAATTTCAGAGTTCAGATGGAAATGTTTTATCCTTTCTTATAAGATATTCCCAAGGGAAAAGAATGGTTAGGTTTAGCAGCAGTATTATTAGTGCTGACTGTCAGGAAAAAAAAAAGTTTTATGTATTAGCTTTAAAAACATGTAAATCTGAAATCTGCTTTAACCCCTGTCAAAATGACAATAAGACCCCTAAATTTTTAATTAGTATCTGCTTTTGGAAAAAACTTTCCCAAACTGTGTTTTTCTTTCTACTATCACACCACCACCACAATCATCAACACAGAAGACTTCTGTGACTGTGTATGGATATTTTCCCACACACAAAGCAATGGGACACCAGTTGGGTGTTCGCTAATTCAGTTCTGACACTATCTAGCTGGAGATGAGGTCTCTGTCCCACGAAGACTGATGTCCCCACCCCCACCTCCACAGACACAAGTCACATGTACAGGCCTCCAGACTTTACATACTTTTTGACCACCTGGCTGTAAGTTGGGTTCTCATGATCTCCTCTTTGGGTTTGATTAATTTGCAGGGGCAGCTCAGAAATCAAGAAAACACTTAAGTTTACTGCTTTATCATAAAGGATATTGCAATGTATACAGATGAAGAGATATATAGGTTAAAGTATGAAGGGAGAGGCGTGAAGTTTCCAGGCCTCCCTAGGTATGCCATCCTCCAGGAACCCTCACGTGTTCAGCTATCTGGAAGCTCCCTGAACCTTGTCCTGAAGCCTTACATACATTTCCAGCATTATAACAAGGCTGTAACAAAGGTTGTCAGAATTACGTGGTGGATGAGAACCAGTATCTATATCATGACACCACAGTATCTAAATAAATAATGAATTAATCAGTATGTAAAGCTTGTAATTTCTAACATCTATTTTTTGTCTGGTTAGGAAAGGCTCAAGTCTGGAACTTGTATTTAGCAAATTGAAAAGAGATATATCTTAAATAACTGGTAAGAGAATTTCCAGGTATACTTTCATTTGAAAGGGGAGTTACAGAAACAAATGCCTAGAATAAGTAATTTTTCTTAAGTTTTAAGTAAACAGAGAAAATGTTTTCCACAATAATTTTGCAAGGCAGAACAATCCAAGTAATCTGCCTTTATAAAATTACTGTTTTATACTTAAATTTTGAAATCTATATAATGACCTATGTCAAACCTCAAAAAAGGATATTTTCTAGATTTTAAAAATATAAACAAAATCTGTCACAACACTATTTATGTCAAGGGTAAAAATTTACTCAAGTGACATTCTAGCTGTTGCTTTAAATTTTAACATACTGTAGGACAAAGGAGAATCAGAACAAAGCACTTATTTAATTATCTGCTTTATGTTCGGTTTTCTTCCAGGTATACAAGGATCTTATAATCTGGTTTGGGAAATGAGAATACCATACTTTAAAGAATGGTAGATTTGTGGGCTAGACATTAATAAACTTGGAGTATATTTTAAATTCTGGTCCATATTAATTGCATTATATTAAAATAATCACTTTCCATTTCTGGAATACTTTGTTAGATAAAGAGGAAAGAAGATTAGTAAGATTCTTTCAAGTGCTTACATTCTGTTCTGCAATGGCAATACAGCAAATAATTAAAAGCTCAAGGACTGAACTTGAACTTAAACTAAGAGTTCAGAGAATAGAAAGAAAGATGTTAGCTGAAACAACAGGGAAGGAAGTAATGAAAGGCGTGTGACTGCAAAATATTTATTGCTTGGATTTATAGCCAAAGACAAACTTTTATCTAGTAAGCTCCTTTTAAGTAGTAATCACCTTTATCTTTTATTCCATGTGACAACAGTGATACTGATCTAGACCACTTTCAATCAAATTGATTAATTGTTTCATTAAATTGCTTACTGCTTATTACTGAGCTGAGAACCTGTGTCTAATTTAAGAAGAAAACATAGAGGTTATTTTAAGCCACAGTTATTTTCAAGAGTAAAATTTCTAATATTTTAGTTGTCTCTTACTAAGGAATGGTTTCTATTGCCAATCTATATCACTGCTAGCTGGAAAATAAGATGCCTTTTTAAATTATTCCCAGATGTGGAAGAGTTGTAGTTAAGTATTCTATTTGATTTACTGTTGCTGGCCCCAACAATTGTGTGAATCTCCACTTGCAATCAGGTAACAGCATGTAGAAGTCTCTACCAAGTGTGGCAAACGATGTTTGCTACCAACTGCTGCTCATCATTTTCTCTGACAGATTCAGCTCCTGATTAGAGACTAAAGTAACAGTTCCCATCATGTTGAGATGTGAATTCGTGAAAATAACTGCCCTTGGTAAAAAGTTTAAGTGTGAAACAACCATCCAGTCCTGGGGAAAAAGGCACAGCATATAAAAATATTAATAAAAGAAACAGATGCATTGCATTTCTTGCATTCAGATCTCGTATTTCCATGGAACAGAGGGATTCATGTGGTTGGAGACAGAAGACATGAGGAGGTGTTATCTTTGTCTCTTTGCTTTCCTACAAGTAAAATATCCCAAATTAATAATTTAGGAACATTTTTTAGCTACAGTAAAATGATTTCCACATCATCTGTATGGTAGTTAAAGCTCTGATGCTAAAAAAAAAAAATTAGTCTACAATAATCTTCTCTTGGTGATTGTGGTATTATGTTTAAAAGTAAATTTCCACCAACTATCATCATATTACAGTCCTCACATGTAGTTTTTACTTTTTCTGCTAGGTTGGTCATTGTTGATTAAACTAACATCTGGTTAGTTATAAAAAAATAAAAGCAAATGATAGGACGAAGAAGGCAAGATGTGAATTAAATTCTAACTAACATTTTTTTTTAATCTTAGAAAGAAGAGTAGAAAGAGCTTTCTTTGTGGCAAATCAGAAAACCAAAAATATTGGCTTTTCCATAAATGCAGTGTGGGCATTCCAACAATTCCATGCTTTCAGATCTTGTGAAAAATGAGTAAATGAAAAGAATCATCTCCAAGATTTCTTCCAGGCATAACTTTATGTTAGTAAGAATACTACTGTCAGGGCAGAATCTTCAGATGAAAGACTCTACTAGTAAAGGGAGTAAATAGAAAAAGGAAATGAAGCACTAAGAAGGTCGCCAGATGTAAACATAAAATCTTGAAAAGAAACACGTTTGTAAGGAGGTGTATTAAGTCAAAAATAATAGAATGTTTGCATGTTAAAGTTTGGCCTTCATAATACATTTGAGGAATCTAAGGCTCAGATAAGTAAAGTAACAAGTTCAAAATCAGTGGGTATTAAGATTACATGCCTGAAATCTAGGATTACCAACCCCAGGAAAGCCCCTTCCAATGTATCAGGTGCCCAACCTTCCAAGCACCATTCTTTTATTGTCATCACACTTTTAATGTTGTTAAATGTTCTTGCTCTTTATTTCATCTGTGGGAGATTAATGTCCTTCTCCAATTATTCCTTCAGCAAATATTTATGGAGTCATAACAGGTACTATGCCAGACAAAGAACAGTGTTTAAATTATGGGATATTTTTGCCATTAGAAGCACTCAACACAAACATTGTACAAAAGCACTGTACCTGGAGATAAAATTCTAGGTTTCTCTACCACTTCTTCAGTATGAGTAAAATGTCTTGTCATACTAGATTATGTACCTTGTATCAGCAAACAAACTTGAATGTGGACAACACTAATATCTATATGATTTTAAAATATCCTTTCAGATAGATACATGTTTATAACAGAATCATTAAGGCAAATCTTTTCTGTTTCTTGTAAATATTCAGAAAATTTATTGATTTAAAGTATATGTAGTAAGTGTATGCAAAATAAAATCTGTTTAAATTTGAATACATTATTCTCAGAAATATTGACTTGATCTGCGTGGAAAAAAAAACTTTTTGCAAGTTTCAAATATATTTAGATTATCTATTTAAGTATTTAAGTTTTTATAATTGTATGCATTTAGTTTAAGTTTTGAAGGTTATTTTCAATAGAGATGATGTTCCAAAGAAATTAATTATTTAATATGTTGCCATATGGCATGTAGAACTCCTATGGGTAACAGAAATAAGTAAAAACAGTTAAAATATTACAAACAATTACAATGATTGTTTAGAATCTCTACATTCAGTGCTTAGTTTTTTCCTATTTCTAGACAAACTTTTTATTTTTACCCATCTTTGGAAGATGTCAGCTTTACTTCTGTAATACTTGTGTAATGTTCTGACTGTACAGAAAATAAAAATTGAGTGCAGTGCATTTTCTTTGAAATTCCTCTAACACTAAGCAAGGTCTATGCAAGACTACTGGCAATAATTTTACATAGAACCAAATGAAAAACTGTTTGGGAAAATGTATTTAGATGCTGAAACTATTGAAGTCACTTAGTAGACAAACAAAATACTAACAAACAAGCAAACAATAACACTATCTGATAAACTTTGTAAAACAATAAACAAATCAAATCTCGCATTAAATACTTGATAAAACTTGTTAAGATAAGTTTTAAGACAAGTAGAAAAGAGACACATAGAAATAGAATGTCAAGTGGCTGTTTTTATGGATAGTTATCCAAAGTTTAGAGTGCAAAATGAAATGATTGTTTAAATCTCTCAGTTGGCAAGTGATGGATGAGAAGCTGAAATTAAACCAAATACAGTCAATTTGATAATTGGATCTCCCTCACAAAGCAAGTCAGCTGTGTTTGACCAATACTGGAATCTATACTTACGACCTGATTTTCATTCAGATGTGCTGAGTATGTACCTTCAGCCTCTCTTACTCTTGCCGAACCTTATATTCTGCAAATACGTCGAGTTACATTTTTCATGTTACAGCTAGAAAATATTTCACCTAGGCTTCATTAGGTACATTGTTTCTATTTTGTACTGAACACAAATGACAATTTTGATGACTATTTTTTACCACTGTAAACTACAGGCCACCATTTTTTTCAGCATCTGATAAAATTTTGCTAATCATTTTCCCAGGTTTTGCTCACCAAGTTTCTCATTAAGATTTTTCTCAGCTTTGGCTATTTTTTTTTAAACTTATTTTCCAGCTATCTCTTGTAATTTAGATTTTGTTATGACAGCAAATCTCATCTAAGTACTGTTTTCTATACCAGGTATCTCCTTCTACATAGCAAACCACATCAGAACTTAACGGTTTGAAACAACAGTGCTTTGTTTATGCTCACCAAGTCTAGGAGCCAGTCAGATAGTTCTCTGGTAACATCTGGACTCTTATTTGTTTAGTGACTCCAGGTCAGGTAGACAGCTCTTTTTCTGGGTATTGTCTGATTATCGGCTATAGTTCTCCTCCATGCAACTTCTCATCTTCCAACAGGCTAGCTCAAGCTCTTTCTTCAAAAGGACAGAAGGTTCTGAATGAGAGTAAAAGACAACAATTGGTACTCTGTTACTGCCTCTGACTTTTATTAGTCTACACAAGTCATAAATCCAGCCTTGATTCAAGTCATAGGAAATAACTCTACTTCTCAATGGAGAAGAACTACAAAATTGCATTGAAAAAAAATGTGGACAAAAGAAGGGGTGTTTTGCAGACACTCTTACAATCTGCCACAGTAGGAGTGTTTGCTTTTATTTACTTATGCAGCAAATTATACATATAGGAAGTGTTCTGTTAGGAATTCAGCTGTAACCATGGCAGATAAAATACCTCTTTCCTTGGAGGCCACGTTCTAGTAGGGGGAGCTAGAAAATAAATAAGTAAACCAATCAATAAACAAGATCATTAGAGAACAATAAGTGCTGTTAGGAAATAAAAATAGAACAATGTGATAGAGAAGTAGATGCCTGACAGAGCTTGCATCTGAGGTGAGAACTGAAATAACTAGTCAAAGAGCAGCTACCAGTTTCAAAAGCTTTTACCAAGCTTACTATGGCACAGTATTGCAGGAAGGATATTAGGCTGGACCATAAGAAATAACCAGAAGAAAAGAGGTCAGATCAAATCAGCATTCCTCTCTTCCAGATTTCCAATGATCTGAGTTAATTAATTAACTAATTAATGAAGTATAGGAGCAAATATACCACAAAGAACCCATATTTACCCTATATTATAAAATATTCCTCTTGAATGATCAAATACATTGTATTTATAAGTATTTGTTATTATACAATTACTAAGAGAAGTTATAATGACTATAAGGACAAATTATATGGAATATATCTAGTTTATATAGTATGGTCGTATAGAATATATGTAACAATTCCTCTACATACTTTCCACCAAAAAACGTGAGTGAAGAAAATACCCTGGCTATAATTTTAATGCCATCTGCAGAAGAAAGGTTATCAGGCTTTGTTGTTATTCATGTTCTTAGCACTTTCTAAAATATATTAAGCATGCCTCTTATTTAAATTCTCACAAACAATCCTAAATCATAAAATTAAATTTTTTGCCCATGGCAATTTTTGTACCTATAATTTATTATTATGAAGCAAACAACAATAACTAGCAAACTTTCTGGTGTTTTTAGTGTGTAGTAAGCAAACCAGCACCTAGATTTCTTCAGTCAGGTGGGTCCCATATGGCTACCTTTAATAAATCTGTGGTCTGTATTACATATTTCTCATTTCTACTTCCTTCGATTTTTTTGTTAAACTCTCATCCTCAGCTTTTTGAGCTGAAATCATACCAATGATAGGTAAATATCACTTTTTGCTGTTTTTCAGAACAACGAAAGATTTCCCATGAACATCCATATTATCAGATACAATAAAACGTTGTTGTAGTTTAAAAATCTACAAATGTGTGATATTTATTTGTCATTGAGTTTAAAACGACGAGAAACGTAAAGATATAAAGATTTTCATAAGAATTCTCTACTTACATAAGTCTTTTTTGGAAACTTTAAAAGTTAATCGCTTTCAACAGGTAGCAAGACTTTTACACCCAAAGTAGATTATCTCTACTTGAATGAATTTAAACAAACAACCAAGCCAACAAGCATCAGTCTCGTTTGTCTTTCGCAACACTTAATTGCACATGTGTAATTTCCTTTACTACACTTAGCCATATTATATATCATCGTATATTTTGTTTTTACTGGATTCCTGAAAATGTTATTTCAATTAATTCAGGCCATTAATTCACTACCTTGGCTACTATTACAATCACCTGGGAAGGTTTTAAAAGATATCACTATGCAGAGATTTTTCTCTCATATATTCTGATTGAATGTATAAAGCGAGGTTGTTACTATGTTTTAAAATGACTCCTGGGTCTATTGGTTAGCCTAACTGGAGAACTACTACTAACCATTCAACTAACTACTTTGATTAAATTGCATTTAATTTTAAAAATAAGATTAATTTTGTTTCTGAATGCACTGACACATTTTGAATCAATATTTCATTCATTGTTCTCATGTGTGCACAGATCATCTTTAATGATAATGGGTTGCTAAGTTAGGTTATATGAGTTGAGCAATCACATGACAAAGAAGTAAAGGAATAATGATAGGATGTACTTAGCATTCAAATTATTTCAATTAATCATATTTATAAAACATAATTAGCAGCCTGGGGAAAAATAAACAAAGAGAGCTCCAGGTTCTAATATAGCATCTTCAGGCCTTAATTTCTCTGTTTTGGGAAAACTGGATAAATATGTGGCCCTCTGGGATCAGTCAAATCAAATAGTGACATATATTATTATTCAGCACCTTTGATGAGTTACAATATTAATTAAATGTTACAACTAAAGGACATTCTGTGCTAATCAGAATAATTTTATGATGTGATTTTTTTTTAGCCTACCGTCTAGATAAACAAGAGGTGACTTTTGTTGGTTTCTATATAGGTCAATGAAACCACATTTTCCATTAAATAGAATAAAGTGTTTTCACATATCACTAAACTTATGCATTTGCACCCATCATAGTTAATTCAAAATTTATGTTGCGCTTCCATATTGTTGGGCATTAGGAGGTCATATGATATGTGCACTGGAGAGCTCATAATATTACAGCTCCTCTAATCTATGACATCATTGATTGTAAGGTGAACAATTCTTATATGTACCACTAAGAAAAAGAAAAAGCTCTTGATTAAAGTACTGTGGCCATTGCTAAAAACTGTTTAGAATTAAGAAAAACAGTAAAATGCAGGAGGCTGAGGTGAGTGGATTGCCTGAGCCCGCGGTTCGAGACCCACCTGGGCAGCGAGACCTCATCTCTACAATAAACCAAAAAATCAGCTGAGTGTGGTAGTGCTTGCCTGCAATTCCGGCTACTTGGAAGGCTGAGGCGGAAGGATCACCGGAGCCCAGCAGGTCAAGGCTGCAGTGGCCAGGAGCGGCCACTGCACTCCAGTCTGGGCGACAGAGTGAGACTCTAACTCAAAAAAAAAAAAAAAAATTACTATGCAAGGGCATTGTACAAATCCTAAACTCCACAATATCACACATATTATTATAATTCCTAATATATAGATAGAGAAAGTTAGGTTTAGAGACGTTAAATCACTTCCCCAAGGTTACCTAATAGTGAGTTATTAAGATTCAGGGTATCACCTTTAACAACACAGCACTCTTCTACTTAAGGTCTATTATAATAATAACAAATTTAATTTTTAAAATAATGTGATCGGCAAACTTTAACACAGAGTTTCATTGCACCTCAAAAGGACACTTAAATCAAACTCAGAATTTTTAGGAAGCATCTGGACCAGACAAATATGATTTTTTTAAAACACTAAAAAGTAGTCTTTGCCTGAACATAGAGCTAAACATATAAAGACAGTGTTTGCCAATTTGCGTGGGTAACTGAGCTGTATAAAGAATCTGAGAATTTTAGAGTGAAAAAAATTATAAATCATTTAGCCAAGCTTTTGAAATGAGGAACTTGGAATCGAGGGAGGTCAATGTACTTGCTGAAGGTCAGAGTAGCAATTCATGGCAGAGACAGTACAGTACTAATACCTCAAGACCTGCTTTTGACAATGCCATTATTTAAAGTGCAAATTATAAATTCTGTAGATGTGATAACTCAGTAAAAGGTAGTTAGGCAATATAGAGACACTACTGGAATTTTTATTCTAGAAAGATTTTTGTCGCTGGCAGTGTGATAGATATTAGGAGGAAGAAGACAAATATCAGATTATTACATTATTCTACTGGTTTTCGAGCAAGCAATTTTGATGCCCAAAATCACATTTAGCAGCATCTGGGGATATTTTTGATTTCCAGAATTAGGAGAAGATGCTCCTGGCCTCTAGTGGATAGAAGCCAGGGCTGTTAAACATTCTACAATGAATGGAATGACCTCTGTTCCTCAAAATACACATGCACACACACACCTGGCCCAAGTGTCAATCTCAGCACTTGGGCCACACACACCTGGCCCAAGTGCTGAGATTGGAACATTCTTCAGGGGTTCAATACAGCATTATTAATATCTAAACTAGGACAGTTGCAGTGAGGCTGAGTTCAAGTTTTCCTCATTTATCAAATATTCAATGAAGATCTACTCTCTTGTCAAAACCTGTGGTATGCTTCTAGACAAAAGGATGAAGATATGGGCAGGGAATCCCTATCTTCATCTGGCTCACAGCATAGTTGACGATATTTATACATTCTGAGCTAATCCAATAGACTATTAAAGGGATTTTGGTGGTGGTAATACAGTGATGGAAGTTCATGAATGGTGAGCCTACTACAAAAGGTTTACATTCTGTCAGTGAAAGAAGACATTAAACTTTTCATTATTTCCTGACAATTGATCTATGTATAATGAAAGATTCTACCTACTACATAAATGGTGCTACAAGAGCAAGTAATGGGGCTGCCCAAAACTTCTTGATTTATGTAATATTCCATTGAGAAAGTAACATTTAAGGTACAATTTTAAGACAAAAATGGGGGGAAGGAGAGTCCTCTGATTTGATGGAACATCAAGTATAAATATACTGAGTCAGAAGTAGAAGGGAAGGAAACCACTGTAACCAGACCACAGAAGACGTTGTGGGTAGGGAAAAGGAAGATGAGGAGATCCATATGGGAAGGGCCATTCAGGGATCCAGATCAATCATTGTTTGTAATTCAGCCATGGAAGTAAATACCCTAGAAGTACTGATTCATAATAGAACAATATCACTGATCTTAGTGGAAATCACTAATGATAGAAAAACGAAAACAGCAACATTACGTGCAGCCATGATTCCTGGATGTTACAGGGATATGATTCAAGTTTTGGATTTATTTACCCTGTCTTGAGTACAATAACCCCACCACACACATACACTCAGGTATATAAGTATTTAAGTCTCAATGCATTTTTAGGGAAACTATTGCAATGGCTATGAGTTTAGTTATTAAAAGACATCAGAATGAAAGAAATAAAGTGTCTCTGAATGTGGCATTTGAATGAATTGTGGCCTTTTCTAAAGACATTTTAAATTGCAAATGAAGCTTGCAACTTTCCTTTTTTTAAAAGAGATTACACCAACTGAAAGCAGGAGATGAGTTTTTTTTAGGTCAATCTTATATTTTCTTCTTAATGAAAATTTGTTTTGGAGAGCAATGGCATCCCTCTGATTTCATGGTATTTAAAAGAAAGATCATGCCTTTCCCAGGGGTAGTAATTAAATGAGTGGAAAAAATTAAGATGATAGGGAATTAGTGGTACACAAAGAATATAGCTATCTCTCTTCCTTCAAAATATATTTGCAAGATTTAATACAGCCACTATGTGGTAAAATGGTGAATCTGTATGGTGTTTAAAATATTTAACGCACAATTTACCTGTGACATGATTAACTAAACAGTGAATTAACAATTTGCATGTAGAAGCAAAATGGGTAAGAGGAACAAGTGCCGACATTGAAATCTAAACAACCTGATTTTTAATCAGCTCATTCTCTCACTTGCCCTTTGGCCAGGTAGGTATGTGGAAAAGCTGAATTTAATCATTATAGTGTCTACCTGGTTGTTATACAAAAACTGAATTTTATTGGAGAAATGATGTATAAAAATAATACATAAGCCACCATAAGATAATTGTGTCAAATAGTGCCATTACAGGGACATTGTTTTCTCTCACAATGATGTTCTTATTTGGGGTGACTCTTGATATCTTTTATTTTCCTTGCTAATACTCATTCAAATCCAGTGCGAGTGAAAGACTTATATATTAGGATATATAAAAATTGGACATGACTTCAAACTGAAAATTTATTTCTTGCCTTTAGCATTTTGATGATTTGAAGTCATTTGAACACTGAGTTGACATACATATTATTTTAAATAACATTGATGTGGTTAAGAGCATTTCTTCTTTTTTTTAAAGTACTTAACTCACAAGTTTCTATCACTAATGATAACTAGGCATGATAAAAACATTGAAATATTTCCATTTTTAGTTTTAAGAGAACTGTACTTGAGTTTAGTGAATAACTCCTGATTTCCCAGAAGATCTAAAAATAGCTGCTTGTCATAATGTCACTTGCGATTTTGATGATAGAAATGCAATCGCAGATGAAGACTTTGTTTTCAGGGAACTGTATTAGTAAATATGTAAAACTTATATATTTTTTAGTTTGTTGTAAATGTGTTTGTATACTTGGGATATATATTCCAAGGTTGTTAAATCTTCCCTACCAAATTGAACAACTATGGTTTCTTGTTCATTAGAATTTGAGTTGACCTGTTATTTGAAATGTAAAACAAAGTGTTGAAGCTGCTGAAAGCATCTTTAACACACTGGACAAGGAGTGAGTAATTGAAATTGGGCAGAGCAAGCAATTAATTCCATGGTTCATCAAATCGCTAAATTCCTCTGCTATTTTTTTAAAGATTTAAAAGCAAAATTCATGATAATCAAAAGATTTCCTTCTTGTAAATTAATCATTTAAGACCACCTCTGCTTCTTCAGGATAATTAATGTATAGACATTTAAATCAATTATTAAAAGCATAAGCTGGTGCCATAAGTTTATTAATAATGAAAGAAAACACAAGTTGAGCACTTAGTATCTCTGAAGTATCATACAAAGTACTAGGGAATTATTAGCGAACAAGACACAGTCACAGACCTCAGAGAGCCCGTGGTCTACTAATGTGTATGAGCTGACACCCTTGATTCTAACTTCAGGCTTATTTAGGCCGATCAAGAAGTGACCATGGGCCAGGGCTAGACACAGAAAAGTTGTCAGGGACCAAATACATGGCAAACCAAAAATAGGGTTAGACTATAGTGAAAAGAATATATACTATTACAACACAGCAAACCGAGACAACACAACAGCCAAACACATGTGTTCTTGGAACAAAGTATATGTGAGCATATCCCTCCACTTGTCACCTTCTGCTTGCAAAGATCTTCTAGGACTTCCAAAGCTAAAGAAAAGTAGAAAGTCAAGTGGAATTGGATTAAAGCCTAATTAAGTGTTCACAGTCAGGCCCCATCAAGTCAGAAACTAAACTTGATGGTCCATGATCCAGCTTCATCCTAGCAATCTGATTTTGACATATGCTCTAGGAGATATTTTGATAATGAAGAGACCACCCACAAGAAGAGAATATTCAAACAGAATTCTGATATGAATGGGGGCACAGTAGAATTTCACTGAACGAAATAAATTGAACCAGCATGTATTTCTTACCCACAGACATTTCCAGACACCCCCTCACTCTTTCTCCCTTCAATCTGAGTAGCTCCTCTTTGGCTTATTATCCATGATATGAATGAAAGTGACTTTTCTGCCTTAAAAGTATGAAAACCAAGGGATTCAAATCATTAGCTAATTAAGTACTTAATTCTTTAGTATATGGTACATTTCATCTATCTATCTATCTATCTATCTATCTATCTAATCTATCTATCTATCTATCTAACTCATAGTGTCTCTATCTACTTATCATCTCATAGGAAATAAAAATAAAGCCATTTTAGCTCTTTGGTGGCTGCTGCATTGCCCTCTTTCCCAAAGGCACTAGCTCTACCATTTGTTGGATATGTGCACTTAGCCTAGTTTTCTAACCCAGTTAAGCCTCAGTTACCTCTACCAAATAAGGGTAATAGTGGTTTCTGTCTCCTAGGATGCTTGAGAGAATTAACTGAGTCAATATATAAAGCTCTTAGAAAATATAGCTTGGCACACAGTAAGCACTCAATCAGTGTCATATTTTACCTATGTGACTAAAGACATCTGTTACATTAAGGAAGACTGGGATTATGAAACAACGTAGGGAAAAGTATCATCAGTATTCTGCTTTTGTTTTTGAACTAAAGTTTGCAAGTACATAGTGATGAAATGCAAAGGGTGACAAAAAATAGAATATTTTTTGGAGGGTGAGACCCTTTTAATACAGGCTTCTCCTGCTAAGTAAGTGTTCTAGGAATCCATCAGCATCAGTGTACAAGCTAGCATTGTAAGATGCTGTGTTCAGCTTCAGTGTAATTTTTTTTTTTGCGATTGTTTCAACACATTTGCCCATTTCCTAATGGGTGATTTATGAGCGCTCATGCCACACTGCGATGAGTTTTCAGCAGTTTTTGACCCAAAACAGCAAGAACCCCTTGCCCCACCCTCCCTATTGACCTAATCTCACTCCTAGTGACTTTTTGTTGTTGTTGTTCCACCAGATGAAAAAAGTCCTTGAAAGGAAATGTTTTGCTGATATAGAAGAGGTGAAACAAAAATGATAGAAGCACTAAAAGGCATCAAAATTGACCAGTTCAATAACTGCTTTGAGCAGTGGAAAAAGTGTCTTGATAAGTGTATTTCATTGAATGGAGAGTACGTTGAAGGTGACTGAAGTTTAAACATGTAAGAATGAACATGCAGTTTTTTATAAACAAATTGGTGTTTTTACCCTAACCCCCCACCCTCCATATTACATTGCAAGAACTAAGCCAATATGACTCAGAGTAGGGGATTTCATTGTGAGTGATAATGTAAAGTAGAGGGATTGAAGAAGGAAGTCTCTGCCATTCAAGAAGAGAAAGTAGAGAGCCTTCTGTTGAAAGAAGAGAGAGAGGGGGTAGGTAATGGTGATATAACTATGGGTATAACTAGGTTCAGTGCCTGGATCTGGACCTGCACATGGCACCTGACATACTCCATGCCCCTGGGACTTGGTCAAAGGGGTATGTGAACAAGGGGTGCCAGAACTCTTCAATGAGGGCACCGCCTCTATATCATCCCTCAGATGGCATTAAGTTGGCCTCTGGGGAAAGGTCTTGAAATAGTGGCCTTAGTTCAAGCCTTCACAGATAGTGTTGTCAAGCACAAGACCTGGAATTTCCACGTGCTTTTGAGCAAAAGGTCACCAAGGAGTACACTTAGTCAGTGACCTTGGAGGTCTTGAAATAGGAGACTACAGATTGGGGCACTTTTCACTGGAGGCAAATGGCTGGAAACAGCAATGGGTATCATACATTATCAGTAGTCCCCCAGTCAATAGCAGGCAAGATTAGTCACTCTAAGGCAGACCCCATAGCAGGGTATCCAGAATTTCACCAGACATTCACTACAGAGAGAAGACCACAGGGACTAGAGAATGACTTCACACACAACATTAACATTAGCCTTCTCCATTCTTCACCCATCAACCCTCTTGGGAGCAAGGAGAAAGAAAATGACACATGAATTATAGAGAAACAGCCATGAAAGGAGAGTTAAACCTTGCTGACACTGTCTCCCAATGAACTAGAGTTAAGCAGAAAGAGATTGTTATGAACTGGAAGAAACTGTTGCCTTGAATTGGTGCGTTTTTAATCATGTGTGAAATCTTAATGCTATGTGTTATTCTTGGCAGGAGCTGGGCTCCAGAACAAGTTACAGAACATTTTAAAAACTGCTTTTGTTGACTGTTTCCATTTAAACAGGAATAAAATCTGATCCCTCTTTAAAACACGAACAACCCTCAGGTTTTATACTATTTAGCTTTTTTACTAATAGAGCCACTACCTTCTCCCATTTCCAGCATGTCCCTCTCAGTATTTGTGGAGTTCCTGTGTATAGGGCTCTCACTTCTATGTAAAGTTTCTATAAGCTAATACCTGAAGTTCTCCACAAAGTCAAATTATCCTCAAAGGGAAACTCCAGTTTTGTCTCATTTTGCTTCCTTCAGAATGACTGCTACTTAGTGAAAGCTGACTATGAGTCAGGAACCATTTCTGATTTTTATTTTCTCTGAGTCTGTATTCATTTATAATGAACATTTACCTTTCCATACATAACTTCCCCTTGGGTTTTTGGGGTGAGTGTCCTATAACCTTTAGCATTAGAAAGAGTCTTAGAGAGCTTCTAGTCTAAACTTACGCATGTACTGAGACTCAGGTAAGCTAGGTTACTTGAGGGAGGTCAAGGTAAATTGCACACCTGATTCTCCAAGAAGCCCTCCTGGCTGCAGCCCAGAACTATAGGACACACACTTTGGGGCATATCATGAGAGGTGGCCTAAAAATGCAGTAGGACAAGTTTCAGATCCAGTGATTGCATCCAGAATTCCATTTATACAACTTCAATATAGAGTCATTGCCTGAGAATATCTAGCACATGTTAGTTCCTAAGAAAAGAGATTTTTTACCGGTTGGCCACATTTTCTGAGTGCTTTCTTGAGGAAACAACCACTAACTATCAAGAATTAAGAAACAAGTTTACTCAAGTTGGGGCTCTGATGAACGTGAGAGAAAGGAATCTGGTTTAGGATTTGTTATGAAGAGGGAAAACTGATTTGATTCATAAGATCACAAAAAAGCAAGTGTTATTGTGGAAGGAAAAGTGCTTCCTGTAGAGAATTCCTAGGTTTATTGGAGTTCAGTGAAAGTAGATGCTATTGATGTAAGAGGTTAATGTCTGTCACAGTCTGGGTATTTTGCAATGACTTTCTTCACAGCGTGTTCATTTTAAAAGTGAAGAGGTCTTTACGGTTCATGGAAGTTTAATGAGGATTACAATAGCCCCCCAGATGCTTACAACAGCCATTTAAATAACCCATAACCTCTATGTTTATCATGAGAGGGAACCTGCCAATTTTAGGTATTACAAACATTCTTCTGAAAAACTTTACAGTTTCTAAAGTCTTTTTCAGTGTTTTCTTCTACATTCTGCAATTTATAAATTGCAAAACATGTGTAACTATGGAAACAGCCTCTGGTCTATCTGTTACTTAAACACATGAAAGATGACCCTTGGGCTTTCTTTTAAATAGGTATACACACACACACACACACACACACACACACACACACACACACACACATATTTGTATGTGTATAAGTAAAATCAAGCAGGATTTTTCTTTTTTATTTCACTAATCACAATATATTCCAGATCTATTAATATGGTGGCAAATGGTCAGATTTTTCTTTTTTAAGGTTGAATACTATTCTATTTTACACACTACACACATACACACTTATAGTTACATTTTATTTATTTGCTACTTTTCTCATATTTTCTTTAACAGTTCATTCATTGGTGGGCATTTAGGTTATTTCCATATCTTGGCTATTGTGAATAATGCTGCAATGAACTAAACATAAGAGTGCAAGTATCTTTATGAAGTGATTTCATCTCCTTCAGGTAAATACCCAGAAGAGGAACTGTTGGGTGAAATGGTAGTTGTATTTTTTAATTTCTTTAGGAACCCAATACTGTTTTCCATAATGGCTAGAGCAATCTACATTTTCACAAACAGTGTACTTGAGTCCTCTAATCTCCACACCCTTTTCAACATTTATATAGTCTTTTTTATAATAGCCATCCTTAAGGATGTGTGATATCTCATAGAGATTCTGATTTGCATTTCCTTTAGGATTAGTGATTCTGGGTATCTTATCATACACCTGTTAGCTATTTTAATGTTTTCTTTGGAATTTTAAGTCAAGAAGTGTGATGCCTCCAAATTTGTATTACTTTCTCAGTATTGCTTTGGCCATTCGGGGCTGTGTGTGTGTGTGTGTGTGTGTGTGTGTGTGTGTGTGTGTGTGTTTGTTTTCATGTAAAGACTGTCATTAGAGATTTTAGCTGCTTTTATCACACACACAAAAAGTAACTATGTGAGGTGATAGATATATTAACCTCGTTCACTATAGCAACCATTGTACTACACACAAGAAAATGGAATAATGCAATGTCCATTCTTTGATGACTGTCATATCTCTCTTAAGGTTTGTTCATGTAGTAGAGTGTCGGAATTTCCCTCCTATTTAAGGCTGAATAATATTTCATCATAGGTATATACTACATCTTGTTTATCCATTCATTCATTGATGTACCTTGGGTTGTTTTGCCTTTTGGTTATTGTGAATAGTGCTGCTGTGAACATGGATATATAAATATCTGTCTGAGTCCTTAATTTTAATTGCGTGGGAATATACCCAGAAGTGGAAATTACTTATTCTAAGCATTTTACATACATAATTATATTTCAACTTTAAAAAGGTATGTAATTATGCCCATTTTACATATGAGAAAACTAGGACACCCAGAATACACCTAATTTTTCTGAGGTCTCATAGCTGGTAAAAATAACATGGGTTTCGATGCAAGCAGCTGTCTCCAGGGGCAGGTATCCACTTAACTGTCTTCTCTACTTGAAATAAAATGTTTATTTATTTATTTTTTTTGGAAAACTTCCATCATTGATACAGGTATTAATTTTCTATAATAGGAGTGGAAGTAATTTTCTTTTAAAAAATATTGGCTAGCATGGGATTAAATAATCAAATGTATGTAAGGATTTAGTTAAAAGAGAAAGTAAAATATTCCATTTCGATTGTTAATTTATGCACTTCTCCTTTAAATTATTCCTGGAGAAAAACAGGTTGAACTATTTCTAAAATCCACCATTCAGAGGTCAAACCCATTTCTAATTGCCCAAACAGCTTAACTCTGAGCAGTAGAAATGACAATCTCACAGCAGAGGGAAAATGTCCTTTGAATGATCAAAATAGCAGTACTGGCCCTTTGTCATTTATTTAGTTCTCTGGATAATTAAACTAAACCATCCATTGAGAAATTCCTACAGTAGGTTCTTCATCCCACTGAGTTAAATTGTCATGCTGCATGAATCAGAAGCCATGATTGGAATATTATAGAAAATAATACAGCACAGTATCTATGACACTGGATAACAGACCAGTGTAACTGAGGAAACCATAGGGGGCCCAGCTTAAGATACAACATTTTATTTCTGGAATTCACCTTTCTTGTGTGTGGACTGCCTCCTTCCGTGTCTAAGACTCAAAAGGTGTGGTGTGTATGACACTGCACAGTAAGTATAAGAGATGATGGAAATGGTGCATTACATGGTCCAAAGAGGTGAGGGTGGCATCAATTATGGGTATTTTAGATATATGTTAAAGGTGCACATTTATTTTCCAGGAGTTGTGATCAAAATGTGGTGGGGTTTAGGGCTATTAAGTGAAAACAAATCTATATTTCCATTCTTTAAGCATTATCTCAGATTGCACATGTGCATCCTGCTCCTTGCAAAACGCAATGCTATGAGAATATTGGCAGAGTATTAGAGCAGTGGTGTGTTCACAATGAAAAGTCAGCTTTTAGGTAAAAGAGACATAAGAGAGGATAGAAGTAAGTATATGAGAAAGGCACGTCTCCACTCCCTGGTCTAGTTTCTCAGGAAGGGATGACTGTGATGACTCCTAAAAATCTAGTGAAGAGGATTTCTGTTACATAAATAACTAAAAGAACAGAAAGCAAATGTTTTGCCTGATTGATAAAGACTGATACAACCAGATAAGGACTTTGTGGTCATAAAAAGAGCAGGACTTTGCCAGCTCAAAATGACCATCATGACAGACACTGTCTTGCTGTCACTCATGGTAAGTACCTGGCATCTGCCACAAAAGTCTTGGCCTTATGAAGTCTTTTTTTGTGAGACACGCTGACCTGACATGCAGTCCACGCTAGCCAGGAAAATTCCTTCTGCGCACCTCCTTTTCCTTGGGCTGGAAAATGTTAAATGTTACTTTATTACTTTATTGTGGAATGTCTGATCTATACCATGTATATATTGGTTAAATATACTATTATGCATGGTTTGCAGTATTGACTGACTTGTGGAATGGGTTCCACCTGTGTGCCCCAGCTCTGATTGAATGAGTGGTACGAAGGGGAATTGTATCTTTGGGAACTCCATGTAGCTCATGGCTTTTAGGATTAAGAAGGCATCACTGAAAGTCTGGCATTGTGGAATCACACACACACACACACACACACACACACACATACACACACACACAGCCATTTTCTTTTGCATTTTTTGATCTTGCAGATATCTGAAGATCACTAGTATATGTGCTCCCCATCTCTAGTCTTCTATGCTGTATCCTAAATGTTGCTGGTTCTTCTGTTGCTCCCTTGATTACCTAACTTTCCATATCTGTGGACCTCTGGACGAACTGTCATTTGTGGAAGATTCTACTTACTCCTCTTTCCTCTAAAAAATAATTTTTCCCTTAAATTACCATAAACATAACTTTACTCATTATTTTGGGATAATCTCCAAGGATTACTAATTTGGAGATTTAAATTATTATTAAATAACAAGGGACTCATCACATTCCCTATACTTCCACTTTCACTAAAATATTTTAATCTTTCCATTTCAAAGTTTAGTGATAATCACCGCAAAAGGAAAAGCAAATTAAGGATATATAGGACAGGCTCGGTGACTCAGCCTGTAATCCCAGCACTTTTGGAGGCCTAGGCAAATGGATTGCCTGAGTCCGCGGATTCGAGACCAGACCAGGCAACCCTGCAAGACCTTGTCTCTATAATAAATCAATAAATCAAAAATTAGCTGGGCATGGTAGCTCGCACCTGTAGTTCCGGCTACTTGAAAGACTGAGGTGGAAGGATTGCCGGAGTCCAACAGGTCGACTCTGGGGTGGCCGTGAGTGTGCCACTGCACTCCAGCCTGGGTGACAGAGTGAGACTCCAACTCAAAAAAAAAAAAAAAAGATACATAATTTCATGGCTTTTCTCTGTTTTTTAATACATTACCTTCACCCTGAGTCAATTTTTTATTTTTTATGTTGGTTTTCTTGTATGAATTTACAATTTTTAACTCTTTAAAAATTTTTTTTTGGTATTCAGATATAATGTTTAAGCCTGGATGCATTCTGATAGGAATCTCAATGACATAGTTTCTATAGCTTGAAGTACCTCTTTTTTTTGTCAACATTTTACTAAATCTTTCTTTCCTTATCTACAGCATGATATTTTAATATCTGAGCTCAAGTGACTCTCTGTTAAGGAACATTGATTTTTACCGGATAACTCTTTCTTATGGTTCTCAAAGTACTTGTGGTTCTACATGCATTTAATGAAAGATTCAAGTATCACTTATAATGCTACATTCTGTTGTAGTGTCTCTGCTAGGGAATTTTAATTATTTCTTGGAAATATGCCTACAAATATTTAATTCTTTGAAGTCATAACTATGCCTAAATATTCATAGCATTCTTTTTCCCATTGGTTGGATCCTTAGTTGCATACAAGACACACACCCTGCATCACTTAAATAAAATAAGACTTTCTTGAAAGAAAAATTGAGTAGCTTATAGGATCTCTGGGGTCTAATGAAACAGGCTTGGGGGCTCTCCACGAAACATCTCAAATCTTACACCAGAGCCTCTTTCATACTTGTTCAAGATCTGATTGGTCCTACTTCTTTCTCTAACCACTCTTTCAGGTATCAGTTTCAAGAAGACATTGAACAGCTTTCTACTTGTGCTATCAGAGGATACCTTACCTTGAGCCTGTTTGCATAATCTACTTATTGTCTGAGAAGAAGCTATTCTGAAGCTGCAGGTTGAGACATTTTCATGAATGCCAGGGTGTAGGGCAGTTAATGCCCAGGGGTCCACTTCTACACTCTACAATAGGTAGAGGATGGATCTATGTTCCTCCCTTTTGTTCCTCAGGTGTGAGCTGTGATTATTTCAAAATTCTAAGATGGTCCTAGTAGGATACATTCTTATAGCCCATCACGGTGGCTAAGTCAGTAGCACATCCCTATAATAGTTTTCTTGCTTTCCCAATTTTAATCTGCTAGGTCTTATTGCTGCCTGGGATAATGTTCTCCCTAAAACTACCACCTTACAAGTGTTTTTCAAAGGTTTTTCTTTTGAAAGAACTGAATAGGAAGATAGCTTGATTCATTACTTTTTATTATTTCACTTACCTTCTCTATTAGCTTATTTTTGTTTAGAAATTAGCTCTAGAGATTACAGCATGCATTCTGAATTAATAACGTCACATTTAATTTAGTACTTTTACCATATCCTGATCAGTGTACAAGCCTTGAAGAACTTTTCTCCCTGACTCATGGGCAGCTGGTGTTGAATATACTATGTGACTTTTAAATTCCACAGGACAATGTCATGTATGGTTCTGTACAATCGTCATTTATTTTTACTCACACATTTATCTGTTCAGTTGTACTTACTGCTCTTCTGCCCTTAGTATTATTTTCCTTCTGCTCAGAACACTTTACGGTGTTCCTTTTTAATGAAGATCATTGATAATATATGTTCTCAAATTTTGTTTATTTTAAACTGTTGCCTCAGTATGTTGAAGGATAACTTTACCAGTTAAAGAATTCTATATTGATAGTTATTTTATTTTAGAAACTTGGAAAAACAATGAGAAATAGTTGCCTTTTCCTTTTCATTGTTTCATTTCGGGAAGCCAGACATCATTCTTATTGTTTCTGCTATGAAGATAATACATATTAATTTCCTTTTTCTGGTTGATATTTAAGTTTTAATTTTCTTTGGCTCTTAGCAGTATTTTGGTGTGATGCTCTAGTAATGATCTTGTATGGGTCTGTAAAAATGTCTTAAGAGTGTAATTTAATGTACTTCATTAATTTTGGAAAATTATATGCCCTTATTTTCAAATATTACTTCATCCCAGTACCTTTCTTGTCTTGTCTGGACTACAATTATACATATGTCAGAATTTTACCCATATCTACTATCTCTTTTAAATTTGTTTTTAGCATTTAACATACTTTTTAAAACTCTGCTTTATTTTTGTTATTTCATTCCCACCTATCCATGGAAACTATCTCTCAAACTGTCCAAACTGTCATTATAATGATCAATATATTCAGTAATTGGCTTCATTTTGTATGATTTTATTTTTAGACACTTTATTTTATACTTTATTAAAGTTTCTATTTCCTGTCAAATTATGTCTTTTCTTTTTAATATTCGGAACATTTTAATTATCATTATTTCAAGGTACATATCTAATATTTTCATTGCTTTTATTTTGCAACTATTTTTATTACATTGTTTTCCTTTGGTTCTTTGTCAAATATTTTTCTTCTATGTCAAGTTGTATATTATTAAATGCTGTATATTTACATTAAATGCAAGACATAAAGATTTATTTCTGTCAGGCAGATATTCAGATAGGATTCAATCGCCTCAATCTAATTAGGAATTGAGTAAATTTTAAGTTAGATACTTCAGTACTGGTGAACACTAGTTTGGGTTTCATTTGTAACCTTATGTGGAGACTTTAGGGACCCAATAAGAAACCTGATTTGTTTGCCTGGGCCCTCTCTCCTGGGTGATAAACTCTGTCTTTTCTTCCCTTCCCATGTTTCCTAGGACTATGGAAATTTCTACTTTTCTCAGCCTCTTGGCAACTGTTTTCAGAAATGGCATTGCCTTGAGTGGAGCCAAAGACCAGAATCACATCTCTTAGCTTTTCTTTCTTCCCATATCTTAGCACACCCCCAGTTTTGTTGTTTGTTAATGATATTTTTTGGTCCAACTTTTTCCAGTAGTTCTTAGGGTGAAAGTTGATCTGACACAAACTGGTCTGCTGTCATCATAAACTGAACTCCCCCCATCTAATTGTAAAGATAAAAGAGATTTGACAGTGTTTAGACACACACAGCTTTAAGAAGGGAAGAACTCAACTAGCTGTCCTCACTAGTTTCCCTAAATCTCAGTCTTTTTCCCTAGACAAAACACTAGCCTGCAGAGTTCCTCTGATATCAGCTAAAATGATTCTGGATATTGATTCAGAGATCAACAAGGTGATAATAGCTTCCACCCTGCAATATTGTTTGCTTATAATTAAAGCCTTATTAGTTCTGAGTAAAAACATTTTCTTCCAAATGTTAGAGAAAATGTGAATAGTGAAGACAGTCACAATTTACAGTGAGATTCAGTAAAGCTGCAAAGCAAGATAATAGATAAAGCATTATGAGATTGTTGGAAGATCTAAAAAATGAACAAATATGACAACAGTAATGTTTTTATAGGGTATATCAGCTTCTCCTTGGGGAGAAATAGCGTTATTGCATGGAACCAAAGGTATACTAACCATAATAAATTAACAAACAAACAAATATACAAACAAAGCAAAGCAAAAGCAAAACCTTACCTGGTGCATTATAAATGTCAAATTTCAGCTTGGGTTGACTTTGCTGATAAATAATGGTGAATCTTGGATCTTTAACAAAATAAGCAACAATTGAATTTAAAAAGTTATTGTCCTTGTTAAGATTGTGTTGGTGGGGAGGATATACCTGGACATTTTTCTTTCAGGTTTTGTTAGGCAAAAGAATAATGAAACTGGCAAATAAATAAGAAAAGAAAGCAGAAAGCTTCAGAGTGGGATGGCATGACTCAGGCAATCGGAAGACCTGATGTCATAATTCTTCTCATATTATCTCCTGAAGCCCAAGCCTTGTACTAATTATTTCGTATAACAATAAAAAGACTATTCTAATTTATGAGAGATGGTGAAATAGCCACTTGTGGCCGGGCTCGGTGGCTCAGCCTGTAATCCCGCGCTTTGGGAAGCCGAGGTGAGTGAATTTCCTGAGCCCGCGGGTTTGAGACCCACCTGGGCAACTTGGCAAGACCTCATCTCTACAATAAATAATAATAATAAAAGATTAACTGGGCGTGGTAGCGAGCACCTATAGTTTCAGCTACTTGGAAGGCTGAGGCGGAAGGATCGCCAGAGCCCAGCAGGTCGAGGCTGCGGTGGCTGGGAACGTGTCACTGCACTACAATCTGGGTGACAGAGTGAGACTCCAACTCAAAAAAAAAAAAAAAAAAGAAAAGAAAAGAAATAGCCACTTCTGAGGTGCTCTGTTCAGAAATTTAAGATTATAAAGCAATCTTCACTTTGCAGAAGGTGAGAAAGAGATAAAGCCTGAATAGAAAGAAAGCAAATGCTTTAAAACCAGCTACAAAAATTGGTTGTGAACAACTATAGTAAACAACAAGAATAAACAGCTATGAAAGGGAAGTTGAAGGGACTCTCAGGGACTGAGTTCTCTTTATTAGATATTAAGAAAATGAACATATTACAAGTGTATAAGCTGACGCATTTAAAATGAAGCTGGGTGTGATGGCTCATGTCTGTAATCCCAGCACTTTGGGAGGCCAAGGTGAGAGGATTGCCTGAGCCCAAGTATTCAAGATCAGCCTGGGTAACGTTGCAAGACCTCATCTCTACAATTAAAAAAAATTAGCTTGGCAGTGGTGGCATGTGCCAGCAGTTGCAGCTAATTGGAAGGCTGAGGTGGAAGGATTGCCTGAGGCCAGCAGGTGTAGGCCATGGTAGCTGTGAGCGTGCCACTACACTACTGCCTGGGCGAGAGAGTGAGACTCCGACTCAAACCAAATAAATAAAAATAAACATACCCATGCAATTATTATCTTCATTAAGAAATAGAATATAACGAATACAGTAGAAATCCCTGCTTAGCTCTCCTGGTCAAAACTTCCCATTCAAAGTAACCGTTATTCAGACTTCTAATTTCATTAGTTTTGACTGTTTTTGAAATTTTTGTAAATGTGCTTACACAGTTACTCTCATTTGTGTCAAATTTATCCTTCTCAACATTAAATTTGTGAGATTACAGTTGTTCCTTGAAACATAAATTGAATTATTTTTTAGTTTTGTATATTGTTTCGTTATATGAATACCTCATAAATTATTTGTCCAGTCTACAGTTGGTGAGTATTTGGAATGAATGTTGCCATGAACATTAATGTATACCTCATAATATACATATTATATGCATTACTGTTGATTATATAACCGATATTTGAATTGCTGTGTCATGGAATACTCATAGATTCACATTTCGTATACAAAGCCAAAGAACTTCCCACAGTGCTAGAAAACATTTTCCCTTTCATCAAGGAATATTAGTTAAGTTCTTCCACATCCTGTCCAACATCTAGCCATCCTTTTAACTTTATAACCACTCTGATTGTCAAGTAATTTGCACTTTAGTGGGAGTAATTACGAAGAGTATTTTCTTATTTACTAATTGACTTATTGGATGTTCTCATTTGTGAAGTGTAATTGTTTAAGTTGTTGCCCTATTCTAAATATGAGTCCTTTATTAGATATTGCAAATAACTTTTCTCACTCTTCTTTGTCTTTATAATCTCTTTCTTGGTGTCTTTTAATGAATAAATGTTCATGAAATCCTAACATCAAACTTTTATTTTAGGATTACTTATTTTTGCATCTATTTCAAGCAAATTTTACTTGCTTCAAAATCATGAAAAATGTTTTATGGATTTCAGTTCTCTATAGAATTTCTCTCACTTATTAATATCCTCTTGGTATAAATCTCAGTTTTAAACTTATGTTTTTGCTAACATGGATGATGTTTTTGCTAATATGGATGATCACTGGGGTCTGTTTCTATCATTTTTGCTGTTGTTTTTCTGAAAGTATTTCTTTGTTCATCGATTATTTTTTTAATTAAATGTGGCCCATTTTGCAAAAAACAAACAAACAAAAAAAACTTACAGGTTCTAGATGAGGCTATATTCCACCAAAGGAGTTTTGTATAAATTTAAGGGGCACAAGTGCAATTTTGTTACATGCATATATTGCAAAATGGCAAAATCTTGGATTTTTGTATGTCCATCACCTAAATAATGTACATTATAACCATTAAGTAATTTCTCTTCAGCCTCCCCCCTCTGTCCTCTCACCATTCTGACAGCTATTATTTCATGCTCTATGTCCATATGTACATATTATTTAGTTCCCACTTATAATTGAGAACATATGGTATTTGACTATTTCTGAATTATTTCACTTAAGAAAATAACCTCCACAAATTGTTGCAGGTAGTTAGTTTAAACCTTCATCTTATGTAAGCAGGGATTATGTAGATTCAAGAGTAGGGTTATGGTGTTTGTAAAATTTGGTTTATTTTCTGATTACTCTAACTACAGGTCATTTATCAGACTGCCTAAATTCTTAAGAGAACTAGATTCTAGTTTCTTTACTTTCCTATACTGTGAAACTGAAAAACTCTCTTATTAATTTCTAAACTACTTAGACCAATCTTTGCTTAGCATCTCACCTTGTTACCCTTTTTCACTGGCAAATAATTTTGAGATGAAAATTTGAACAGTCAGGTTCACTTTGCACCTCTTCTCTTCACTGCAGGATTGGACCTCTCAAGTCCAGGTTGCCTTCAAATATCTGATCCTCATTTTAGATTCTCCCACCTGTATGGCTATCAAAAAACACTGCTTAGCTGCTACTTTCTCCTCAGCTTTTCTACCTTCTATCCTATGCTGTTTAACAATCTGCAAATGTCTTGACTAAAATTATAGAATGTTGGGCTCATCTCCAATGAGTCCTCCTTCCCTGCAGGTTCTTGGCTCCAGAAGTTCTAACTGCTTCAATAGCTCTCTGATACCTTCACAAATGTGTTTTTTATTGTATCTAGCTTTTATAGTGTTCTTGGCATGCATTTTGGTCAGCTGCAAACTAATCCATCATCACCAGAAGCAGAAATCTTCAATTACCACAGTCTCGAGTCCAAAAATAAAGCCTTAAAAATGAAAGAACGTGATTGATAGGACAAAATTATTGTCAATCTAAAATATTTAAGTAAATGAATGACCATATTTCAAATGAGAGTATTTGCTGATTTGATAATTCAAATGACTCTTGGAATTGCATTCATTTGGCTCCTCAAGATTCCAACATGTAAGACATAATTTCGAAAGTATTAGTATATATTTAATGTAATCGAATATATAATATATTTACTTCATGTAAAATCTAAGAAATAGCATATTCTTGCCACAGAAAGCACTTTCATGATTAACTCTACCAGTAGCTGGTATTTATTATGCACAAGCACTTTAATCTTCATTCTCATTAAATACAGCTAATGAAATACACCAAAGGATTACTACTATTTATATTTTTGAGATGAGAAAATAAGCAAAGAGAGAAAACAAACTTGTTTAAAGACACACGGTAGTGGAAGAGCCAAAATTCAATTCAAATGTATTTGATTCTGAAGCCCAAAGATATATCTATTGTACATTCTATTCAACAAATTTAGCCTGAGTTAGTTTTGGAGAGAAAATATTGAGTATGTACATAAATATAAATATGAATGCAAATATAAATATAAATGGAATGTTCCTATGAAGTCATCTTCTTGAAGAAATACTAGCATTCCTCATATTGTGTGTGCCAACAAAAAGGACAAATGAAGCAAATTCTTTCACCTCTATCCATCAGATTCACCTAATTTGTTACAATTTTTTAATAGTTTGAGGTCCCTGCTGGGAACGTCAGCACTGATTGCATAAGCTTCACAAGGAGCTGCAGCTGTCCCCGCATCTCTGCTTATTAGTGCAATAATGCAGAAGTGAGTATGAAGGCTGTGGGGGCCCCAGTGATGATAATATTGTTGGACTTTAGAATGTTATTAACAATTTGCAATACAAATGAGTAGTCTGCAGGAGGGGAATCACACTGTGATCATACCTAATCAATGTAAGAATTAAAAACAGGCTAACATGTGGGGAGGCACAAATGCAGATATCAGGAACAAAGCTTTTAGCCTGCCATCAGCCTGGTGGCCATTGAATTCAAGGTCAGAATATATATGCTCAGATTTATTATAATATTCTTTTCCACCATTTTCTTTGAACATGGACAAAGCTAGAAAACCTGCTTGCATGAAAGTGCAGAAAGAGTCTCTTTTGCTTCCTTGATAAACAGAGGCTCATGGGACAACTCACTGGAGCTCATATACACTGAACTGAGATGTGAGTCAAAAACAGCACTCAAACAGTGCAATAATGATCAGTAAGCATTTTGGATATATCCTCATAATGTATTATAATTTATTTAATCTCCTTGCTTCAGCTATTTCAATTTGTTAATTCTCGAAGTATTTAATGCAACCCCGTTCCCAGTGTGTGGTAGCTAACAGAAATTCTGTCTAAAATGGGAGTTTTTGACCAAACAGAAATGGGGGTATTCACAGACTTAAAATATATATACAATTTCATCTCCAGAAAATACAGTCTCTGGTGTAAAATGAATGATGAATTTAGTTGATTTTGACTTTCTTTTCTGTCCCAGGTGATGTGATATTTTCTTGTGGTATTATCCCAATGAAACAGCATTAGGGAGTGTCTAGCAATTATATTTTTATTTAATACATATATTAGAATTCACTTTTCTTTACTTTCAAAGCAAATTTTAAAAACTATTAAAAATGATTCATTGAATGAAATTAAAGTTAATCTGTAGGCATAGCCAACAATTTGACTCTGAATCATATTACTTTGTTGTTTAGAGATATTTGTTTTACTTTCTTGAAATTAAAATGAGTGTTTAACCCTCAAATAGGAAGAACCAGAATATCTATAATGAGTTTGTTGATGAACAGTACATCCTTCCTATGAATAATCATAACAAAAATATACAGTTATTTAGTGATATCCAAGTACTTGACTATTTTTCAATGTCTTAGTGTTAGCTTCTTAATAACCAGTACAGTTACCTCAAATGATGCCCTTCAGGAACCCAGGGTTAATATTTTAGCTGTGGTGTACCAGACCTATTCTTATCCTTCCATCTACATCTATTATCACTATTATAAGATGGACTTGTATTTAAGGTATTTGGGGAGGGAGCACAATGGGCTTAATAATACTCTCTAGGCTTTATAGATCATCTATGTGTAAAATATTAGACTATAGATCAAGTCTAGTGTGTGTGTGTATGTGTGTGTGTGTAATTGAATGCTAACAAATTCCAAGTCTGTTTTTTAAACTATGGAAATAGGATGGTAATGTCAATTTTATACAATTAATTGTAAGAATAGTAATAATATATTTGATGGATTGGTTGATTGGCTGATTAATTTTAAATGGAATGGAATTTACTACAGGAGACTTGGAGTTTACAAATTCAGTGGAGGAGCTGAAGGTACCTGTCCTGATTTGAATGTTCTCTACAAGTCCTTTTGCAATATATAGTCAGTCCTGCATTATCTGTAGGTTTTACAGTGGTGAATTCAACCAACAGTGGATGGAAAATGTTTGTGAAAAAATGAATGGTTGTTACTGTACTTAACATGTACAGACTTTTTTCTTGCCATTATTCCCTAAACAATACGGTATAGGAACTATTCACATGGCATTTATACTTTATTTGCTATAAGTAATTCAGAGGTGATTTAAAGTATCTAGAGTATATGCATAGGTTATATACAAATACTACAATATTTTACATCAGGGACTTGAGTATAGATGGGTTGGGAGGGGGTCTAGGAATCAATTCTCCATAACGCCCAAAATACTGTGCAACAACTGAATAACTGTACAACGGCCCTATATGTTAGGCAGTACTCAAACTTGAGTTTCCACTGGAATTACCTGGAGGGCTTGTTAAAACACAGTTTGTTGGTTGTGCCACCATTTAGTAGGTTTAAGATCAATAATTGGTTTTTCTAACAAGCTCCCAGGTGATACTGATACAGCAAGTGCAAAGACCACACTTTGAGAATTAATACTCAAGGGCAACTACTACCACTGAGGCTGCACCTAGATCTAGGTTGGAAGCAAGAAGCTTTAGCTGCTTCTCTCAGAAACAGGCAAGTGGAGAATTGACCGAGGAAACTGCATTCCAAAGAAGTTAGATCAAGAAACTGTCCAAAAGACAATGCAAAACTTTTACAAGGGAACCCTATGTTTGCATGGTCCTGCTAGTCACCAGCCCCTCTCTTTTCTTTCAATCTACAAAGGACTCCAAGATTTTTATTTTCTTTCAGCTTTATCAAGTAGAAGGAGGATATAGCAGAGGTTGAGTGACCTATTTTAGAATAACTAAGAGATGTTGTTATTATTTTAAATGTGTAAAGAATTTTTATTCCTTTTGGGTCTTCTAACTTGTTGAATTATATAATAGGATATTATTAACTTATTTTAAATGGTTACCTGATCTTATCTCCTTTGTTTCTCATTGCATTCTATTACTTGTTTTGTTTTCACTAATATTTTTATTTTGGAAAACAATTAGTCCTGCAAAAAATTTCATGAACACTTCTTTGGATTCCCACATGTCTCTTTATCTAAATCGTCTACTGTTAACATTTTATCATGCTTCTTTCTCTATTCTGTCTACTCAGTATTATTCTTGTACTTTTGCTGAACATTAGACCGTAGGTTGTAGAGGTCATAACCCATCACTACTAAATAATTCAGAATGTTTACCAAAAAACAAAAGCAATTTCTTTTATAACCACAGTGAAAATATCAGGTTTAGAAAGCTTAATATTAATTCAATGTTGTTATCAATATGGTTCTATATTCAAGTTTTGCCAAATGTCCCAATACTATCTGTATGACAACTTTTTTTTTCTTTCTAACTTAAAATCCATTCCAGGTAACATGTGATATTTAATTGCCATGTCTTTTTCATATGCTTCAGTTTGAAACAGTTCTTCAAATTTATTTGGGGGGTGTCTTTCACAACATAGATATTTTTAAAGAGCACAATCTTGTTATATTGTGGTCTGTCTGTCAGAATTTAGTTGACTATTTCCTCATGTTTCAATTCAAGCTATGCATTTTTTTGGCAGGATAGCATATAAGTGATATCTTGTCCTCCTTGGTAGATTATATCCAGAGATACCTGATGTCACTTTATTTCATTAATGAAAATACTATCTTTGATCATTTGGTTAAGATGGTGTCCATCACATTTCTCCATTAAAGAAGTACTTGATCCTTTTGTTATTAATAAGTGTTCTGTGATAAGAAATTTTGAAACTGTGTAAATGTCATGTTCTAAAACCAACTTTCACCTAATGGTTATAACATTTATTGATTTTTTTCCTGCATCAGTTATTTATTTATATGCTAGTCTAAAAAGGGTGGAGGTCTTTTTTAGTCCTATATTGATAGAATTGGCATTCTACTGAAAGACTAAGATTTCTCTCTCTGTTCACTTGTGTGTTTGCTTGTTGATATTGTATAATGCATGAAAGAAACATTTCGTAGAAAGGAACTAACAGTAGCCTGACAAATCTTTGAAATCTGAACCACAAACACCCATTACATTTGGTACTAGTTTTTGGAAACTCTGGCACAAAAATATGTACTAAGCACAGTTTATGTGAATATTATTGCACAAAATTCTTTCCATTGCTTGGTAAATATATGATTGACACTTGGAAGGAGTTTTCATTGATTGTCAGCTCTTGATACAATTCTGTGGCCTAGTAAGAACATAAAAGAAAGGTGAAAAAGCAGAGGAGTCCCTGTCTAAATCCCTGTATTTAAAAGCACACTTTTCTGTCTTTGAGTATATAAATTCATTAGAAAAGATGACTCCCTGATTTTTTTTAAATTTTAAAATCGTGGGGTACAATTAAGGGTTAGGTATACAAATATTCATTGTTCAGGTACACTTGTTGATGAAGTGTGGCTCTCCACAACCTTCCCCAGGCAGATATCGACTATGGTTAATCCCAGCTCCGTGCCTCCTCCCCCCTATAGTTTCCCACTACTGTCAATTCTGTTCTTATAGTATTACAATAGCAAAAACATGGACTCCCTGCTTTTCTCAGCAAATGAACCAACTTATTTCTTTTTCCAGTTTTGACCAGTTAACTATGTATTATATACACATAAGCAAATATAAATATATACATTAATTAAATGTATTTTAAACCACTTTATATACTTTAGATGCCTTGACCTATAGCAATGTGGAAAATTTTCTAGCTTTAAAAAACTCTTTTGATCATGACAACTAAATTATTCTATAAGGTATAACAAATAGCTTCATTTTCATGCATGTCACAAATTTAATTGTTCCCGGAGTCTACATGCTGTGTCTACAGTTATTGACACCAGATCTCAGCTTACTGAATGATGTGTTATGTCTTCAATTTTTCTTGAAGAAAATATTTCTCATATATCATATAAGTAAGGAATAGTATTAGGAATAGTGCATTTTGCCCCAAAGTAAACTTGTCTGTAAATTAAAAAGTTTATTTATTTATATACTTTAAATAACACATCCAGCTCGAATTCTGTTTGGCTCTATCCATGAAAGCAAATGAAGACATTTTCTGAAATCAGCAGGACAGATATTGCTAGTGTTTTTTTTAAATGACTTTTTTTTGTTTTGTTTTAAGAGTATACTTTTCTCCAAAAGAGGATAGTTTTACAGTCTAGAACTAAACTACATAAGAATCATTTTTGTTTAGCTTTGAAACTTCAATAGGGACATATTGTGTGCATGTAGTCTAAAAATAGCGATCCAGCATGAAAGCAAGCTCAATGGAAGGGCAAGAAATGAACCAAATCCTGTTTAGAGAGAACCATGGAGATGTTGATGACTTGGGTTATGAATGCAGGCACCCCACCAGCCCTTGATTGGCCACCCTGTGTTGATGGATGTTGGAGATGAATTGTTATCCAAGTCAAAGATGGGCAGGAGAAAATAAGAAAGGAAGAACAAGATTATGTAGTAACTTGTTTTGACAATATTTTTCTTTTCAGGTTACTCACATGTGTTGAGCTCCTTACAGAATACAGAACAATGCAAAAGAGAGGAAAAGGTCACATTTTACAGTTGTGCAATTAGAGTGCTTTGTCTATTATGGGATTGAAGTGAAATATAGAAATATTATGTGACATGGCTAAATTTTATAAGTGATGTGAACTATCATTTCATCCAGGCGAGCTCATCATAGTAGTGACTCGAAAAATGGACAGATCATTTGCTATGGCACCATTAGTCATTCTGCAGAAACTCAGCCATATATTCTGTTGTGTATAAATGCAGTTCTGGTCAGAGTGTATGTGCTTGTTATTCACTGAAGGTGACATTCTCTTCATAACCTAAAGATCTCTGTTAATTTGTAATTTAAAGCTGCTCATTGCCAGATAAAAAGCGCAAATTTGTTGTTAGTCTTCCAAAGATAATATCCCAAAACAATACCCCTTCAAAATATTGATTGTCAGAGAACATTTGATCTCATGGAATTATCATGATGCTATAGTAATTATAGTAGTAACAAACACAAATATTACTGACCATTTTACTGTGTACCAGGCTGTGTGCTAAGTTTTCTGGATACACACATTTATTAATTTCTCTGAACAACTCTTTGAGTTAGGATCTGTTTTGCAAGTGAGTATACTGAAGTTCAAGAAGGGTAGGTTACAAACTTAAGGGCACCCAGGAAAACTAAAATTTCAAATATGTAACCTCTGAGGTAACTAATAAACATGTGAAATTAATAAGCAGTTATTTCTTCATTTTTCTTAAAATATTAACCTATGTTTTTAAGATGTCAGCAACTATTTATTTTTTAAGTTGCATACAGTCTAGAAAATAAAACAAATGTTTATTTACACCTTCAGAGTTCAGGAATAAGTGACAATAATCAAAAGTATCACTTCTGTTGGAAAAGAAATATCCTGGTGTTTGTATAAAGATCTATCAAGTTGTAACAGTTGCTGTGGATTTCATTGTTAGCTCTATGATTTTTCATACAAATCAGACTCCAGATTGCCTTACGGCATTCACTTCAAGGGTCTGTCTTTTTTTTTATTATATTATTCTTTAATGTTGATTTGTGTTAAGGAGTATGCAGTACATATTACTTTTAGCAGCTTTCTTTTTTTTTTTTTAAAGGCCTTGGTAATTTTGCTAAGATGTATATAAAAGCAAATGTGGGCAAAAAATGTATACAACAAAGCATATAGATGTAAATGGAAAATAAATAGATGCTTCTCAATGAAAGATGCAAGACATTTATTTTCTACTTTTCTATTGTGCAAACCAAAATAATGTTTGTGGATATCATGTTTGATTTATTTTCTTCACAAAAGAACAAGGTTTGGGGTGTGAATATATTTGTATGTATATCTTTGCAAGTGTTCATAAACTCTTCTTTCATTTGCCTTTTATCTATCAAAAATTTCCTTTGAGGCATTATTTTACTTCTTTTCCGGAGCTCTTTCACTAATTAAGAAATTAAGACTCTTCTATTTGTATTACAGACAAAAAAAAAATGGCAAAAAGCGGAAACAATGTCTTCCAAAGACAGAAATAGTTGGGAAATGCTAAGACAGAATATTGGCAAAATTTTATTCCAAATTAATACCATTTTTTAAAATTCACAGGTCATATTATTTCTCTAATGAAACCAAGACGTTAAAATACTTAGGCAGATTTTATAAATTTTCCAAGATCAGTAGTGTGAGAGTCTTAATGGCATTCCAAACTTTTATGGACTTGAAATTCCTCTTTTCTGAAAATGAAGAAAAGAAAATTCGTGTCATCTATTGATGTCTTTTCCATTTCTGTCAAACAGCTGAGAATCACAGCTGTAATATTTTTATATTATCCCAATGACTTTATAAATGAAAATATTCGTTAGGATATTTTCTTAGTCAGACTTGCTCTTAGTCTTTTGTAGAGAATGTTACCTGCCCACAGTCCTTAGAAGAGGCATTCATATTTTTCTTGTTATTCTGCCTCCTTCTCCCTAATCCTGTTCACGGATTGTCACATGGGAATGAACATCTAATCAATAGTAGTCAATTATACATTTTAAAAAAACTTTATAAACCTGCTAGTGGGTAACCACAGCATACCCACCTGCAAAGAAACAGAGAGTGGAACACATCCAAAGAGAGAAGTGGAGGAAAATGACACAGGCTGTGCAGGGAGTGGAGAGTCTCAGTCCCTATGTAGTCGCTGTTTCCAGGAAGACGACCCAAGGCCAGGAAATACTTTGTATTCTGTCCTTGAAGTCCACAAAGATGGAGTATCTTTAAGGTGCTCTTACCATAAACATTCTCTTCCCAGTATAGAATTTGAGTAGAATTGTGGTCCTCCTTTTGCTAGAACTAAAATGAAACCCCTAACTGCAAGTTCTTTATATGGAGAATACAAAATCAATTGTAAAATAAACTAAATCTCAGAGTCATTAATTACTCACTTAGTCCACATATTTTGATAAATACCTCATACATTCTAGGCATTTTCAAAGGGTTTGTGGTTAGAGCAATAAACAAAATGAACAAATGTTTCTGTCCTCATGAAACTTCAATGAGGGGAAACAGGTAGTGATTTAGAAGAATACATAAGAAGTGAGGTGAGAGATGTTAATGAGATCTTCTATAGGAAAAGTAATATAAAGGGAGGAGAAAAATGCTGGGGGAAGTATGCAATATTTGATAAATTGTCCAGAGGAGCCTTTATTTGACAAAACGACACTGAAGAAGTTGAGGAAGTAAGCCAAAAGGATGGCTGATTGCAGAGGACTCAAAAAGGAAGAAACAAGGAGTGAAAAGAGTGAAAAGGATTTCAGGTGGGTGCATGCAGCAGATTTGTAAAACAATGATACAAAAGGGTGGTTAGAGTGAAGCAAGGGAAGAGTAGAGAATAGGGATCACTGAGGTAACAGAGAAACAGATTATGTAGAACTCTGCTTCCAATCCTCTTAATTAAAAGAACAACCTTATTGGCACCAAGGGACATGAGATTATGCACAAATTGGTATCATCGCCGGCTGCTTAGTCCTCAGTGGCACAGAGGTGACATGCATTCTCCTTCTTGCTTATATGCACTGGAGGAAGCATAGGAAAATTTAAAAGCAATCATGTTTTCAATTATGCAAGAAGAATAAATTCTAGAGATCTGCCCTGCAACATTCTGCCTGTAGCTAACAATACTGTATTGTGCGCTCACAAATTTGTTAAAGGGATATTTCTCATCTTAAACATTTTTATTTAAAAAGAGTGGGAAAAGAGGGAAAGTACTTCCTTAAAATGGAAAGGGGAGGGTGTTCTCATCAGAAGGGGGATTCCTGGGTACAATAGTCCCCCTTATTTATGGGAGAGCCATTCCAAGACTCCCAATGGATTCTTGAAATTATGTATAGTACTATAGATATACTATGTTTTTTTCTATATGTACATACCCATGACAAAGTTTAACTTATAAATTAGGCATGGTAAGAGATTAATAATCTAGTTTTAAACTATAGCAATTATGGCAATATACTGTAATAAAGGTGATGTTTATGTGGTCTTTCTCTCTAAGTACTGTTCTCACTTTTCTTATGATTAGAAGGGGTGGAGCAAAATGGCAGGAGATCTCATCATGTTACTCAGAGCAGCACACAACTTAAAATTTATAAATTATTTATTTTATTTTATTATTTATTTATTCATTATTTATTTATTTTCCATTTATTTTTGGACCACAGTTGAACATAGGTAACTGAAACCATGGAAAGCAAAACCAGGGATAAGAGGGGTCTACTGTCCATGGAAAAATACATACCTAAGCAGATGGGCTTCTATGGGATTATTGTAAATCATTCATAGTTGAATATAAAATTATATGTATGTATGTTCAGCTTTATGGAGAAAATATCTTTCTTCATTGAAATTGAGATTTAAAATCTATAGATTTTGTACTGCATAGGATGGAGATATGTGTATATCTCTATTGACTCACAGAGATGGAATCTGGAGTTTGGTTCAAACCACGTAATTGACTAGTAAGTACCTATAGGCAAGTAATGGATTTCACCTAGGAAAGAGGCATTCATTCATGTGTGACCTGAAGTCCCCCAGAAAAAGAGACATGGCATGTAATGTATTGCTGAGGAAGCATTTTGGCATATTGCTTCATCTTCATGACAATCCTATGAGATTACCATTGGGTAACCCTAAGAAGAAACTGATGCTTAAAATGTTTGTTTGTTTATTTTTCCCCATATGACAAGAAAAATATTCAGGGTGGCAAGTATACAGCCATTACTTCTTTTGTTCATTTATTGTGCTATATGGTATAATTTATACAGAATAAAATTCACAGATTTTACTAATAGCTTTATGAATTTTGACAAATGCCAAGTCATATAATAGCACCACAAACAAGAAACATAATATTTGACATCACCCCTAAAGGCATTAATCCCCCAGCGCTACTTACCAGCACGTGACATACATTAATCTGATCTTTACCCTATAATTTTACCTCTCCTTGAATGTCATATAAGTAAAAGCATACAATATGTAGCCTTGATTTGGCTTTTTTCACTTAGCATAAGGCTATTGAGATTTATCTAAAATAATTGTGTGTATCATGAATTGATTTTTTAACTGTATATATTCTCCTAGTGAATAACTTTTAGGTTGTTTCCAGCTATTTGAAATGATAAATAAAGCTTCAGTAAACATCCATGGAAAAATACATATTGTTTGTATGGACATATATCTTCTTTTTAAATTTTTTCCTTTGGTGAATACCTAAGTATGACATTGCTGCGTCATGCCAAACTCTCTTACAAGGATCTTTACAAAGATCCTTTACAAGGATCATTTTGCATCATTCCAATCAACAAGTTTCAGTTGTTCCATATCTTTTTAGTATATGGCATTGTCCAGTATTTTAAAAGTAAATTTTTATGACTTAAGTGATAAAAGTAAAATTGACCTAAAACACAAGCCTTTTGATTCCAGCTGGAATAGATAGGATAATAAATTTGAAAGTGGCTCAATGTAGTATGTATGGGATCCCATGATAATGGGTCATAGGTTATTACTCAGTTATGAAAACACAAAAGGACCAATTGGACAAGTCACCATATCGATCTTTGTGCTAATTTCATTTAATTTGCTGCCTTCATGGCAGAATAAAACTTGTCTTTAATTAGTGTCATTATTAACAGAATTTTGAAAACTCAAAGAATTCCAAAATGAGAAATTTCATTTTGGGCATAATTGTCTGTATCACTCCTTATTCCATTAGACTAAGGAAAGAAGACTTTTCCTAGTTTAATGATCTTGTACTTATAAGAGTAAACTGACTGCATCTATTCATATTTGTCCATGACCACTTACTGAAGGTTCTGTTTTTTTCAAAGCTCTGTGAGCATTGCTTTGGCGGAAAAGATTGACTTCCTCCTTCCTCTGGTAACCGATGTGTCCTGGGGAAAACCCTGTTTCACCCTCAGTGTAGAATTACTTCTGCCCTTCTTAAATTTTCAGGAAAGAATAATTGATGGCCTTTGCCACTGCAGATCTTTGTGCAAGCAGGAGCTATTTTGAAATTCCTTGTTAACAGAAATTCTTCCTTGAGAATTGGAAGATGTATGGTGGAGAATACCAAACAGATTCTTGAGGAATGAGCTCCTGTCATGTCTTGTTTCATCCTGCTGCCAACGATTTTTGTATATGGTCTCTTAGGAGTTTCATGTTATTATATCTTTTTTTCTCCCTTTCTCTTTCAGATTTTTCTCATTCCCTTTAAGTAATATTCTCTTCTATCTCAGTGAGAATAGATTATAACCATCTCCTAAAACATGCTTGTGTTTCATATGAGAAAATTATTTCAACTAATGATCTATTACCAGTGAGAAGAGAGATAGTACTAAGATATGTTTTCATTTGTTTCACATTCTTTTCATTCAGAATGCCTCAGCATATTATTTTCTGAAATATTGCCACAGATTTTATTCATTTAATATTATTTTATATGTGTTTTATGGCATTGAGGAAATCACTATTTACATATGCTTTGTAAGCTAAGAGGAAATTCAGCACCTCATTTACTTTCTTCACAAATAAACCTAAGACTCTTTACAAAAAGCAACTGCACATACAATAGAATTTACCAAGATTTTTCTATTTATACCAGAGAGGAATATATCTAATTTTATATTAGTCACTGATTTCTATTTTACTTTTTCATACTTTAATCTATTCAACTATCAGGTGTTTCTCAGCAACTTTTCAACTGACTCAGCTCTTCAATATTTTTCCCCTGCAGAGATCCCTTTTTTAAAACTTGTGATCTTTTTTTTTCATTTTCTCTGACACCCTCACCATCTTCTTTTGCAAAAAGTCCCATCCAAAAGGAGAAAAGTCAAATAATAATTATTAAGGTAAAGTCTCTTAAGCAAGAAAGGTGTGGGTACTTGGTTCTGAATTCTAATTCTGCCACTTATAGCTGCATACTATTGGGGAAGTTATTTGACTTCTTTGTGACTAGTTTTCTAATTTGGAAAAGTGGTTCACTAAAAGTGCACCTAATGCATTGGACATATAAGGATTAAATGAGTTGATACATAGGGTATGCAGTTCATTTCCTGGCACATGGTCAGTGCCATGTTAGTGTCAGTCACCAGTTTATGTCATATTTCCATGTAGTGTAATATAGCTCTTCCTTGCTGAACTCCAAGCTCTGTTGATATCCAGGCCCCTCAGTTCTTTTCTTTTGTCCCAGATAGTATGTTAAATACTTTATGAACTAAAAACAGCTCCTTCCAAAGAGAAATTATAGATCATCAGACGTATTTTATCATGTTGTTAAGAATCCATGTCTTCCACACTGCTAGCCAAAATAAATGACTTGAGAAAGTCATTTTATGCTCACATATTTTATTTGCATTTTTGTTAACAATATTCATAGCAATAGTAATATTCATAGCATAGCCTTTAATGTTGACTAGCAATTAAGAACCAGGTATTAGAATAATTTACATATACTATATCATTTTAAAAAACAAAATGGAGATTAATATCTCTTATTCTATCTCATATGTTATGAGATCTTTGCAAGTCAATGTGTTGGAGATTTTAGTAAATTGTATTCATGACAACATCATTTTGGAGTTATACACTGTGATGGTGGAGAAATAATGGGCTTTGGCAACAGATGGTTCTGGGTCTGCAGCTCAGTACACTGGTGCCCAGATGGGTGACCTTTAACAATTAACATAACCTCCTTGAGTTTTAAGTCTCTTCTGAGGGTAATAATTCCCATGTAAACATTTATTAAAAGAATTAAAGTAGATAGTGGGCATTAGAACCCATAACAAAATATCCTACACACACATAGCAGGTTCTCATTAAATGTTATCTACTTCCCAGTCCCTACGCAGGTAAGTGGCAAGAAAATTATTTTTTAGCATCATATTAACTAGATAATTGTTTCAGTTCTTCAACTGATTCCTATGGAGACTCATAGATGCAACTGATACACATTCAGGTCTAAGTCTTGGGTAGTCAGAAGAGATGGTGAAGATCAGAAGGCCCAGGGTTGAAAGAGAAGGGAAAAAGGAAACTTAGGTCCATAGCAAGAGATCAGTGTGGAGAATGGACATGGGCAAAATCAGTGATGCGGTTAGTGATTGCTACATGAACAATAAACACTGAATCGCAGAGGCATACAGAAATAAGCATTTATTTTTATGGATCTGCAGATCAGCTGTAGTCTGGTTGATCTAGGCTGGGCTCAACTGAGCAGCTCTGCTTCAGGCTACAACCGCTGGGTTGGTTCAACTCCACATATCTTCTATCCTTCTTGCGAGATGATGACCATGGCATGTTCCTCTCATGGCAAAGGCAGACACACAAAAGAATGGGAAGAAATACAAACGTCCTCTTTGGATTTAGGCTTGAATTTGTGCAATCTCCCTTCTGACAGCGTGTCATCAGTCCAAGTGCTTACTGTGGCCCAGCTGTTATAGAAAGCTTTGCAAAGTCCTTTGCTAACACTCACAAAATCCCAGCTGCTCCAATAGAGCTCATGCATACTATCTAATGAGGCTTACTTAAGTGACCAGTAAGAACTACAGTAAAACTCATCTTTAACTCTAAAATTACTCACCAAACAAAATCCCATCATAGGGCCAAGCCATGTACATTTCAACACTTTACTGTTGTATTATCTTTTTCAATGTTATGAATGGTTATAATGTACAGAGAACTGAGCCTTTCTCCTCAATTAGTGGTCCTTCAAGTGATGTACCCATCAAGACAAACTATATAAGTTATAAGGAATTCTCTCAGGGCTGAATTTTGTATAACCTTGGAAAAACGTTTTTTGATCTCAGTATTAAACACTTTAAAATATGGTTTGATAATATGAGCTTTTCTTTGCAACATGATTTCCAAAATACAAAATATTTACAACTAGAAAACTGAACAATTTTTAAAGTCTCAATGTTTATCATGTATCTGATATTTTATTCCAGTTATCAGCATTAAACTGATGTCATATGCAATCCACATTTTACAAGTGTAAACATAAATGAAACCTCATGAAATTTGTCATGGATCACTGAACCACAAGCAAATGGCTTCTTTCTTTTTTGGGATTATAACAAATTAATTGTCAGTCATTAACCTAAAATATCTTCTCTATTTTAATTCATGGGTGGCTTTTCTTTCTCTTGTGTCTTTGTGTTTTTCTTTACCTTCTTTTTGTTCATGTAGTTCTTTGTAGGTATAATTGGTGTCCTTCTCAGTTTCCCGTCCACCCATCCCCCAACCACTCTCTTTTTAGGCATACCTGTATCCTCTTTGGATATTGCCCTCAGCTGGGAGCTGCCTCTTCCAGGAAGTTAAATCTTCTGCTAGCCATATGGTCTTAAGGTGTCTTGATATGTAAATATTCTGCAAAACATCTCTTTGGTTCATTGTATTTATTAAATCATGTTAATCTGTTGAGCAAAAATAAGCAAATAATCGAGCTGCATTTTTCCTCCCTGATTTTTGACTCTAAAGGCAATTACTTCAACCAATATCTGATAAGATTTTACCAAGTATTCAGTCCACTCAAGGGTAAGGATTTGGGTCACTTGACCAGATAAGCCACCTACACCAGTAAGAGTATTCAGTGAGTGAGAGGGGAATGTAAAATGTGAAGTAGATGAGGAAGAAAGATGATGAGAATCAGTTATAACATCGAAATCACCTGCAGCCATAGAAGCCCTTGTTTGCCCCACTGTCCTCTTGTAAATTTCTGTCATAAAATTGCAGCCAAACAGGATTTTGGAGATGCTGTGCCTGGATGAATTGAATTTCATAAGACAAAACTATGTCAGCAGAGCAACGTGTGCCCTGCCCAGACCCACTTTAGCACTTTGGGGAGCCTTTCACTCACTGCTATAAATGTTGTATCTAAGAGCTTATAGCCACTTGCCTTCTCTAGAGAGTTGCTTGTAAGTGGTGGATGCCATCTTTCCAGAAATATCATGACCTCCCAGGTGGGGCAACAGTCAGTGACTACCTAACTGATATGGGGCATATGAAAGACCAACCCCCTTGATCAAACGTGGTAACATCTGTATGAGGGTAATTCATGCCCCAAAACCACTCACTGTGATGAAGACAGGCTAGTCTTGGCCTGAGAAAGCACCTTTGCCCCTCCCCATCCTACTTTCTTCACTCCCAACCAGGCTTTATCTCCAGAGAACACTAAATAAAGTACTTTTCTGATTTTCTTTACAAATTTCTATTTTTACATTATATAAGAGCAATATTCTTTTAGTAAGCCTTCTATTGTGAATAATTTTAGATTTATGTAAAAGTTGCAAATAAAGTTTTCATACAGTTTTTACTCAACTTCGTCAAGTAACATATTACATAATCAGAGTACGTTTTTTAAATCTAAGAAATTAATATTGGTACAATCTTATTAGCTAGACTAAAGACATATTTGGATTAATTTAATTTTTTTAGATTAATGTTCTCTTTCTGTTTTAGGATTCCACTCAAGATGCTACACTACATTTAGTCATCAAATCTCCTTTGACTCCTTTTGATTCTTAGATTCTCTTTGTTTTTCATGACCTTGACAGTTTTGAAGAGTGCTGGTCACATGTTTTGTAGCCCTCAGTCTGAGCTTCCTAGTGTTTTCTCATGATTAGATTGGTGTTATTCCTTTGAAGAAAGAATATTACAGGGGTGAAGTGGCCTGCTCATTGCATCATCTCAGAGGGTGCTTGCCATCAACATGACTTTTCATTGGTGATGTTAATTTTGATCACTGCCAGATTTCTTCACTGTAATGTTTCTTTTTTATTTTCCATATTCTACTCTTTGGAAACCAGAGATGAAATCCAGTCCATACTCAGTAGGATGGGAATTAAGCCATACTCCCTAAAGGGGATATATCCACATACATTATTTGGGGTTCTTCTTTAAGGAAGATTCATCCCTTCTCTCATATTTATTTATACAGTCATTTATTTATGTTAATATTGACTCAGAGATTTTATTTTATTTTTTGAGTTATAGTAAAATATTGTCATAATTTATTTTGTTTATCAAAATGATCCAGGATAGGCCATTGGGAGCTCTTTGAAGTTAACTCCTATGTCTTTTTGACATGTCTCATATTTTTCTTCTTTAGCAATTTCTTATTCTCTGGCACTACTAGACACTCCAGGCTCATCTTATATTTCCTACCCCAACCCTAAAATCAAACACTTCTCCAAGGAGCTATAAGGGTCATTTATATATATATATTCTAGAAAATGTATTCTGCCAAACAAAAACACATAATTCATAGAGTAAGTTTATTTTGGAGTGGGTTATGGAGAAAACACTTATGACACAAGGAAATATCACATTCTAGCATGGAATTTACTTTCTGGGTTCTCCTGTTTTTTATTTTCATTGGTGACTACTTTCTGTCTTTTTTGCATATACATTCTCATAAGCACATCTGTTGCCCAATAATAAGTAGGTAGAGTTTGTGAATTCATATCATAATTCATCAAAGTTAGCAATGGTTATTTCTTGTTCAGTTACTGATAGCAGCTCAGATGGTTGAAAATGAGAAAGATGTAACACTTTCATATAAATCATTCAATTTCAGTGACTAACTCTTTAAGAACTGAACAAAGGAGTAAGAAATGGACTGGGCATCAGGTGACTTGTCCTTGATCCACAGTGACCCTTACTTGATTCTGAGGGTAAACAAGAGGGGAACAGGCATTCTAAGCCAGGCACAGAGAAAAGAACTGAAACAAAAAGATAGTACACTTTTTCCCTCTGAGTGCATTTGTTTACTGGCTTTTTGACCCATGATAGCAATTTAGTTACATGTTTAGACAGCAGGTAATTGAAAAATTATGTGTGGAAAGATAAAAATTCCAGTAGTTTTCATTTTTATACATTTTAATGTAAAAAATTTAAATTAATGAACATTTAAGACAAATTTTTTGTAATAGTAGACTTCACAATTTTAAGACTCTCACCTGTTCTTTGCCCTCTCTACAGGAATTGCTTTATTGTCACACTGGCACATTTTCTTGAATATATTATGTAAATAAGGGAACTGATAATTTGTTGAGAAGCTTTAGACTGGTGAGACTTTTGTAATGTAGGCGCTTTGAATTTTCAAATACTTGCTGTAATAATCATTGCATATGATGATTTATTTCTAGAACAGGGGCTTATGGCATCATCATTATGGATGCAAAGGAAATGCTTCTGTTAAATTAAAAGAAGCCAAAATGTAAAGCTTAATTAGCAGAATACATTTACCAGAAAGAAATAATTAAATACACATTAATCAATTAAAATAAATGTAGCAGTATTCTGCTCTTTTATGGTTATATTTATTCTCTTCCATTCCATTAAAATGTCTTGTCTTTGTTTTATTCACTATAAGCCCTTGGTTTTACCTTTCTGTCCACTCCTTCCTCTCATTTACTGTTGGTTTCTTCTCTTCTTATGGCTTCTACATGCTAGTTTGTCCTAAGGTTCAGTGTTCCTTTCCATCTATACATTATTTACAATAATAGGATTATAGCTTTAAATACCAGCTATGTATTTCCAGCCCTGACCACCTCTCACAGCTGGAGGCTCTTACATTCAACTTCTGCATATGTGACTTCTCACCTGAATGGATCCTTGCAGGGCATCTCAAACTTCTTGCCTTCCCGAGTGCCTCTACCTTTCATTGTCTTCTCCATCTCTTAAAATGGGCTCGAGACCAGCCTGGGCAACTTGGCAAGACCTCGCCTCTACACACACACACACACAAAAATTAACCGGGCAAGGTAGCACATGCCTGTAGTTCCACCCACTTGGAAGGCTGAAGTAGAAGGTTCGCCTGAGCCCAGCAGGTCGACGCTGGGGTGGCCATGAGCGTGCTACTGCACTCCAGCCTGGGCGACGGAGTGAGACTCCATCTCAAAAAAAAAAAAAAAAAAATAGAAAAGGTTCAACGTCTATTTTTCGTTCTTTGGCCATATTTTAGAAGTTATCCACAAGTCTTGTTTGTTATCATCCCCTACTTGTTCTAACTCGAAAATATTTCTGGAATTAGTCACGTGTCTAAAAATGTCTTTTGTACCTGATTCTTTCTTGAATAGGATAATATTTTTGAAGCTCATTCATATTGTAGCATACAGCAATAACTTGTTTCTTTTTATTGTTGAATAGTATTCTGTTACATAACTATAACACATTTGTTTATCTATTCAGTTGATGAGCATTTAAATTGTTTCCACTTTTTCGGTTATTAACAGTAATGCTACCATAAACATTTGCATGCAAGTCTTCATGTGGAAATACATTCCCTTTTACTAGGGTAGATTCTTAAAAGTAGACTCCCTGAGGTATATAATAAATATATGTTTCACTTTATAAGAAACAACCAAACTGTTCTCCAAAGTGGCTATACCATTTCACATCCCCACAGGCAATGTATGACCTACATCCCCACCAACACCTTGTTATTTCTGTCTGATCCCAAACATTTTTGCTTTATAAATTTTAAGTCCGTGAATTCTATGGGAAATCATCAATTCACATACCAAGTCAATGTGAATGTCTAGTGACATTGTGTTTCTACTAAGTTAAAGGATTTTAAAAAGTGATAATTAATGGATAAAAGGAAATTGTAAATGGCTAGGCTGTAAGCAAGAAAAACCATTTCTCAGCATAGCAAATCAGCTAAATCTTTCTGATCCAGTGAGATTTGCTGATCTAATTAAGTGAAAATGAACCTGCTTCACTGTTGCAACCACACGAACAGCTGGGTAGGCTTTCTGATCATCAAATACCCCTTCATTGTACACATACATTATAGACAGGGGTGGGATGAACCACTACAGAAATAAAGTATAAGATTAATACATGAAGCCAGTAATATAAACATTACAAAAAATAACACCAATAGTCACAGGACACTACACTCTCTAAAGAGATTTCATTAGCTTCTGGTGAATAGATAACTGTAGAATACTTGCTCAAAGCAGAAAAAATATTGGAACAAAATGGCTATCTGATAAGCCATCAACTATAAAACAAGGCAACACTTCAAAATTGTTCTTCCAATTAAAAACATTTATAATACTAAATTAAGTACAGGTATTATGCACATAGCATTAACAGACTTCCTGACCTTTTATCATTGTAAGTGCAATTTCGCCGTAATAAATGTCTAAAAGACAGTAACTAGTTACCAGTTAATCTACTAAACAATGTGCTTTATATTTTAAGTGGATCAATAGCTTGGATTTGAATTGAGGTCAGATTGTATCTTGTAAGAATTAACGGGGTCCCAATTAGTTCCTACTCTAATGTTTAAATCTAAAATATCTAGAATCTAAAATAAATGCCTAAAGACTAAACCCATTGGATGGTAAATTTTGCCAGGGAATTTGGAAGTCATTGTTTACTTAGAATGACAACGAAAAACAAAAATATCTTTCAGGGTACTGCAATTACTGAAATATACACAAACTATATATTAACAGAGAAGATGCTGCATTTCCATTACAGATACACAATGTAAAAGTTGAAAGGTCATTTACTTTTTTATTTGGGAATATTACACTTGCACAAAGTTCAGGAGTATGATATGTAAATACAAGGTAATAAATCATGTTTTGGCTTGGCAGAGGGTAATTAAAGAGATTAATAATATCCCCTTTCACCTTGATGTTGAAAAGAAAGCAAAATTAGTTCCACATTTTCTTTATATTTCTTGTGTATTTCGCTCCCCCCACGTCATATCAACCTTCTAATATATAATAAATATATATTTTAGGATATAAATGTAACACTTTTAAAGGCTTATCATATTCTAAAGAGCAAATATTTACATTGATAATATGTCATCGATATATTACTAAAGTCAATTGACAAAATTAATTCATCGTGTCACTAAAGTCCTGTAGACAATTACTGTAATTGTAATTACTCCACAAAATGTTGCAATATGCACATAGTTCTCAATTCAACTGAATACACTGTGAAATTTTCAACAGCTCAAATCATCTCTCAAATCACTACAGTATCTATTGCTTCTTTTTAACAAGTACTTACAATGTTCTGGGTACTGTTGCTAAGTGCTTTACATTGCATAATTGAATCCTTCCTTCCAGTTCATGGATTAATACATTTATTCATTTTTTATAGGTAAGACAACAGAGACTTACTAAGCTTAACTGTTTGTCTAAGATCACTTGGTCTCAAAATGCAAGATTTCAGATTTGAATCATGTCCTGTCTAATTACATAGCTTGGTGGTAGAACTATTATGCTAGTCTGTTTTCTTCCTAACTCATTGTTGAAATAGAATGCACATGTAGATACTGAAATCATTTCATATTTAGTGTCCTCAGGCAAACCAAGGTCACATGGACCTCCAATCTTCTAGAAGACTTACTGTTGGAAAATACTCTTGAGACAGTACCCAAAAATGTGAGGAGGATGATTCGAGGTGGAAAAGAGAAGAGAGACTAAGGACAGCTCTACAAATCAACTAGTATAACTGGAGATTTGGACAGAATATACTTTGAAAATACTTGCAACTTTTTGTGTGCTTTTAGCTACACTCTCCTCTCCATTTTTAATCTATGAGACCTCATGCATATCATGGAGGTGGCTAGGATGGAGCTACCACCATGCTACCACTCAACTCTAGAACCTAACTTCCTCATATTCTACTAATGTTTTACACTTCTACCAGGGAAACAAAACAAAACAAAAAACACTTAGCAGGTGCTGTGAAATACAAAAGAGGACTAAGTTCTGGGAACTTTTACTGAGAGATAAATAAGGAGTTCATCCACTCCAATTCCTGGATAGAAACTGAAACTTTTGGAGTGACTGGAATCCATATACACAAGCGTTTCATCTAACTTGCCTTCAGTAAGCCCACACCATGTCTGAGACAGGGTCATGTAAGAATAATTTAAATATTGCCCAATATGTGTATAATAGGAAACAGGCAGAGAGTGATTGAAACGTACATCAGAGTGACATGTCAGTTTCTAAACCCATTTTGGAAGTAAGAACAATAAATGTCACTGCCAAAGTTATTAAAGGATCTCATTTTTCTAGAAGTCATGATCTAGATATTTGAGTGGCGACCGATGGCTGTTCCAACATTGACTCATGGAATCACACATTTGAGATGTAATGTTAAGTGGGCTCACGGACAGGTTAAACTCTTCATGCACCTTTGTGGTTCACAAGCATCTTTCTGAGAATTGTGATAAAGATATATAGGAAAGGTAAAACCAGGCTCTCTGAATACCATATATTTTTCATTAAAATATATGTTTCAGCAATGTATTAGTTGAAATTTGATGTGGTGTTTCTATTTTGGTGTTCATTTAGTTGATTTTGAGGGGTTTCTATGATTGGTAGAAAGGCCAGGTGAAGATCGAACAGCAGCTTCCATTCTTTGGCACAAAAATCAATAGTGTCACAGTCACAGCCATGAACTAAGGACAGGTTCTTTACATGGTTTCTCTTAGAAAATCTCCCAGAATATTGTGGTACCCTAGATGAGGAAGGGGAAATTGAAATATGTCTGAAATTTTATGCCTAGAAAAATTCTGGCAGGTAGGATCACAGACCCAATTTATAAATGATTAGGAAAATTATATTATGGCATGTGCTCCATGGTATTGTTATCTTGGGAAAACTTTTCTAATATAGACAATTTTTTAAGTGTCAAGAAAGACATTAAAATGTGTAGCTTTGAAGGAAAGCAGTGAAACCCAGCTTTGGAAGTAGTTATTTAAAGTTATTTTGTTATTGTTATCATAAGTACAAAAGCAACTGGGTCAAAAAAAATTGAACTGATTTCAGAGCATGACACAATTAAAGTCTCTAAGTTGCATTTGAATTTTAATCACGACACTTTAATATTTTAAAGAAAGTATTCCTTGAAGATAGATTGATAAAGAAATAAAGAAATAGGTATTAAAATATGGGATATTGGCATTTAGGTGTATAGGTATATAGATATACTCCCCACCAGTTGTAAAACAAATGAAGGATAAAAAATTATAATTATTTCCTTGTTTTAGATAGAATACATGACAGGAGGACAAGTTCGTTGTCAGGTGCATGTTTAATGCAAACCCTTTACAAAGCAATACCAATAGGTACAAATATTCCCATGCCCTCTTCATGATAATATAATTGAAAGACAAAGATCAAAGGCAGCTTTTGAACACATCTCCTAAATTTTGTTTCAGATACTTTACATGGTGGTCCTGCTCCCAATATGTGATATGAGGATTTCCATTTTTGCCATATAATGTCTGTGAATAGAATTATAACTGTCTAATTTCTATAGTTGAGCAGGCAGTAGTGTAAATAATGATATTAACAGTATATTATTACTGGAATGAAAATAAATATAAGATGAAAGTTCAAGAATGCATTCATCCCATTAATCTTTCTCTAGGAAATGTGTTTAGTCCCTTGCATCTTGGAGCACTTACTTGGCCTTCAAGTAGCTAATACTTTTCTTCTGAGGAAAAAAACAAGAATGTGTGCTCTTAAACATGCAGGGATGTGTACACACATCTTTATTGAATGATCTAGTGGAGAAGAGATGCTTACCAAAAAGTCACACGGTACTTGAAATCAACAAGATAAACAATAGTACTACTAGCCTGACTTTCAGAAAGGACAAATCTTACAAGGTTTGCTTTCTCCAATGCCCCTCAGTTATTTTACGGTCACTGTCTCAGGGGAAATAGGCAAATGAAGTTGGAGAGGGATCAGGTGGTTACATCAAAAAGGAAATGTCAGATTCTTGCCTATGACATACTTCCTGGCAAATTATGTCCTACTAAAATGCAAATATATTTTCCTTACCATTTTTTTCCATTATATAACTTAAAAGAAGATTTTAATGTAAAGTTCAAACCCTTTCTCCTCTCCAAAGCCAGCCTCATTATGTAAGTAAAGTCTTTTGGTATTTGTATGAAGACCAGATATCATGCTTCTGTGAGGTCTGAACATAGGTTTTCCATTATTTCAACATTATGCTGTTACCAAATAATATATAATCTATCAAAGTTCACAAAATAAATGAGTCTTTCACATATAATATACTACTGCCTTACTCATGGTTTTTATTTTTTTAATTTTTAAATTTTTTACTTTAAAGATGTGGGGTGCAATTCAGGGTTAGGTATACAAATGTTCATTAGCAGGAACCCTTGTTGATGAGGTGTGCCCCCCCCCCCTTGGCAGTTTCCCTCAGCTGCCAATCCCTGTCTCCCTCCCCTGGCAGGTTCCCACTACTGCCAATCCATTTCTTATAGTATTATGACAATTGTTCAAGGTTTGCTTATGAGTGAGAACATATGGTACTCTGTTCTTTGTTTCTGTGATAGATCACTAAGTATGATCAACTCTAAATCCATCCAAGTTGCTGTGAAGTCCATATGTTTGTCCTTCTTTATGGCTGCATAATATTTCATTGTGCATATGTACCACATTTTTTGAATCTAGTTCACTTTTGATGGGCAGCATAGTTGGTTCCAAGTTTTTGCTATTGTGAATAGTGCTGCAATAAACATGCGTGTGCAGGTATCTTTATGGTAGAATGACTTGAGTTCCTCCTGGTATATTCCCAATAGGGGGATTGCTGGGTCATATGGAAGGTCAATTTTTAATTCTTTCAGAAATCGCCACACTGTTTTCCAAAGATTTTGCACTAGTTTGGATTCCCACCAGCAGTGTAGAAACATAACTTTTTCTTCCCATCCTCTCCAGCATCTGTTGTTGTTTATTTTATTAATGATGGCCATTCTTACTGGGGTTAGGTAGTATCTTAATGTGGTTTTGATTTGCACTTCTCTGATGATTAGTGAGGCTGAGTACATTTCATGTGTCTGTTGGCTGCCCATATATCTTCTTTTGAGAAGGGTCTGTTTAGGTCTTTTGCCCACTTTTTAATGAGACTGTTTGATTTTTTTTTCCTTTCGGTGCATTTGAGTTCCTTGTAGATCCTAGATGTTAGGCCTTTGTCAGATATACAGTTTAGAAAAATATTTTTTCCCATTCTGTGGACTGTCTCCCTGCTTTCTTGATGGTTTCTTTTGCTTTGCAGGAGCTTTTCAGTTTGATGAGGTCCCACTTGTCTATCTTATATCTTACTGCATGGGCACTTGGGGTTTAGATCAGGAATTGACTGCCACTTCCAATTTCCATAAGGGTGTCTCCTGCATTTTCTAAAATTCTTATAATTTGAGGTTTTACATTTAGGTCTTTGATCAATTTAGAGTTAATTTTTGTGTATGATGATAGGTAGGGGCTCTGTTTCTTCTGTATATGATTAGCTAGTTTTCCAAGCACCATGTAATGAATAGGTTCTTCTCTCCCCAGTGTTTGTTGATGGAGGCTCTATCAAAGATGAGTTGATTGAGAAATTGAGATTTAGCTTCCGGAATCTCTCTCCTGTTTCACTGCTCCTTATGCTTGTTCTTGTACCGATACCAGGCTGTTTTGATTATTGTAGACATAAAGTTTGAAATCTGGAAGTATGATACTTCCTGCTTTGTTTCTTTTGCTAAGGATTGTTTTGACTATTTATGATCATTTATGTTTCCATATGAATTTCTGTATTGTCTTTTGTATGTCTGAGAAGAATTATGTTGGTAATTTAATGTGTATTGTTTTGAATCTGTATATTGCCTTTGGTAGGATGGATATCCTAATAATGTTGATTCTTCCTATCCATGAGAATGGAATATTTTTCCATTTGTTTGTTCTTCCTGAATTTCTTTGAGCAGTGTTTTGTAGTTCTCATTGTAAAAGTCTTTCTCTTCTCTGGTTAGGAAGATGCTGAGGTATTTCTTTTCTTTTCTTTCTTTCTTTCTTTTGTAGCTATTGTGAATGAGATTTTGCTTTTTATTTGGTTTTCTGCCCATTTGTTGTTGCTGTATAAGAATGCAACTGTCTTTTGCACATTCATTTTGTACCCCGAGACTTTGCCAAAGTCCTTTATCAGTGCAAGCAGGTTTTTGACAGATTCTCTTGGATTTTCGAGATATAGGATTATATCGTCTGCAAAGAGGAATAATTTAACTTTCTCTTTTCCTATTTGGATACCCTTGATTTCCTTCTCTTAACTCAGGTTTTAAAATGAGAAGGGAAGAACAAAAATATTTCCTTTTATTTTATTCAATGGTTCTTAATCATTTAATTCTCACTACCCTAATGTAACAACATACAAGCTCAAACAGAAGCCTGCTTTCATGTATCTATGCTCTTTCTCACTATCATTACTTTTCTTCTCTTCTCATTGGGTCTATAGAGGCTGATGGCAGAGTAGGGAGGGAGGTGAGATCTATTCAATATTTCCTAATATCAGCTTCTTAAACCTGGCTCCAATATAGATGCTTTCTTCTCAAAATGGCTAAACACACACACACACACACACACACACACACACACACACACACACACACCCCTACACATTTTAACAATTCTTTCTTTTAGAGTTTTGCTTAGACTTTAGAGAAAACACAATTTACTTTAAAACCTGATATCTATTTATTGTCTCTTTTACCTACCACAATATGAATCATAAATATGGAGGTGACTGCTTTGGTGAAAAGTATATGACAAACATGTATTATTAAAACATCATCTGATTTTCTCATCAAAAACCTGAATACAATAATGTGTAACTGAGGAAATAGACAAAATAAGGACACAATTTTTTTATTTGTTTACAAATAAAAAGGTAAGCAAAAAGGAAAAGCTTATTTTTAACCAACAGACCTCAATCTCATAAAAAAAAATTTTTTAAAGTAGCCCTTCTTATTTTAAGGACAAAATACACTATTTCATCTTTTTTTCCCCTAATTTCAAAATACCCATGGTCTCATTAGCTCTGTTTTTGGTGTTCTATTTTTGGAACTGTGATGAAAGCTATTTCACATCTCTAAGAAGTGGTAGTGCAGAAATAACGGGATCTCTGCACCCCAGATAATTTAAAATGGAAATCCCAGTGGCAGTTCTGAGAGTGATAAAGAGAAGTCATATGCACAGACATACTCTCTTGAGCCCCAGCAAACTTTTCAGAGTCTTGAAAAGCACTGAAAGTAGAATTTTCTCTGGTAAAGCTATGATACAGTTTAACTCCATCTAATTTTATTCTAAGCCAGCATAGAGGAAACCATGAAAGAATATGGATCTACTGGATTTTGACAGTTGCTTGTAATTCTGACGTACTGACTTTAGATAAATGACTTCATCTACCTTAAAACTAACGTCTAACTTATTTTAAATATATTCCCATAGTAAAAGTACATAAGGATGAATCTCACTAATGGCTTCTGAGGGCTTCATTACCCTGAAGACTGTTCCAGAATCCTTGTCAGCAGCAATTATCCCATGTCACAGCTGATATCAACACAGAAGACAGAGGGAGGCGACCTGAGGATTCCCATAACATTACTGCTCTGAGAAACAAGGCACTCGAGTCACAGTTCAGCATCCGCTGAATTTTCTAGGTAAACTAACCAGAGGTTTCAGGTAGGAATGGAAACATAGACAGAGGAACTGGAAACATTTAAAGAAATTCTTATTTATCATTTTTAATCCCTTGAAAATAACTCCACATCACCATTGCAGAATCCTTCTGAGGCATCCATTGTCCTAAGCTATTCCTCCTAAAGTCCTGGCATTCCATGACTCTTCGTGTCTGTCCAGATACCTCAGTCTCCACTCTGTCCTTGTTCTTCCTTCCCAATACCTCAAGTCTGACTTCCCAAATTTATGTGCAACTTACACATCGTAAGTCTTATATTGAAATATAAATACATCCATATTTCTTTCCCTAAGTATATTCATAGCTATCAACATGCTAATATTCCTTGAAGGTAGGATCCTCATTTCATCTATTCATTTTATCCCCAGTATGTAGCACAGTATGTGACAATCACTACTCAATAAATATAACACTGAAGAAATGTATTAATTAAGTAATTTTCAAATATGCCAAAGATAATGAAAACCTCTGAAGGCCTTGCGTTATTGGGAGGCCAGCTTATTCCTCCAGCCATCCAGTGATAATGCCCTGAATCAGCCTAGTGGGATTTGGAACAAAAGAAGAGATTTAAGATATAGCTTTGATTATTACTTGATGACTTGGTTTATGAGAAGGAAAAGAAATGGCTCAGAATAGAGATGGTATCACTCTGAGCTTTGAATGTTGAGAGAATAAAAATAGGATACCCAGAGTGTGAATAATTGAATAAACCTGACACTATTCAAAACCACATCACGTAGTTTTGCCATTTGTATCCTAAATTACACATTGGTCCACTAGGAATGTACTCTGCTGAAATGTCCTCTGTTGCGCACAATTTCTCACTAGATTTTTCTCTTTGGGTTCAGGAGCTCACTGAAGTTCAGCTTAGGAAGCTGTCCAGCTCTCTGCAAAGAGCTAGTAGGTGTGTAGCCAAGCTCTGTGCAGCAAAAGGATTGAAACTATGAGAAGACTCGAAAATGGCTGACCTAGAAGCCCTTAGTCCCATAAAGATGGCAGATTTTGGAACCTAGACCTGGAAGTCACAGAGAAGGACTGAAAGAAATGTAATCATCCTAATATTTTCTTTCCTTCTCTGACCTATATAATAGCCACTGGCAAATACACACATGAAATGATTCTTCCACAAGCACAGCTGCTATTATGGTTGCTTCCTGCCCCCAATAAAATAAATCACCTTCAAAGACATGAGTCCATCAATAGCACACCCATCTTCAACCATGTGATATTGTATATGCTCATAAATAAATATAGGTCAGTTCTAACTCTTAAACAAAGATAAAAGCAAATAGGAAAGAAAAGCATCTGATTTTGCAGACTTTGACTTCAGATCAGCACATAGATTATTTTGTGGAAGGCATGGGTTAAGGGTTCTCCTTTTATCTCCTTCTTTAGTCTGACTAGATACCTTCTTCAAAGAACATGGTAACATGCATCTCAAGCTTTTCTCTTATCCTACTTCCAGAGTAAATGGAAAGCTGGGTTAGTGCTAAATTGACTCAAATTTAGGCTCCAGTCAAATAGAACAGGTACCTTTCTCGAAAATTTAATTTTTAAAGCAGCAGGGCAAGACTGCTTTATTCCAAGGTGGATTTCTGCATATAGGTCTTGTGTTTAGTCACCAATTATTTGTTCAGAAAATGTTGATTTGTGAAAAATCATAATTAATGTCATATATTCACAGACACTTCAGTTTGTCTTTTTAAAATTTTGTTATAAAGTTGTGAGGTAAAAGTTAGGATTAGGTACATACATAATGTATGTGCAGGTGAAGTTTAGGCCTCCCACTGGTCTTCACATCCCCTGTTTTAGGATCAGGTACCCTTTGTGTTATTATTTGCCCTTGCCCTTCCTCCTTCTTCTGGCACTGTCCTGCAATTGCTGATCCCTTCCTTATGCTAGCGAGATTAATGTTCAGGTCCCACTTATGATCGTTAACATGTGGTATTCAGTTATTTGTTTCTGTTGTAGATTGCTAAGAATGGCTGTCTCCAATTCCATTGAATTTGCTGAGAAGTCCATGAGTTTGTGTTTATTTATGGATACATAATAATCCATAGTGTATATGCACCACATTTTCTCTATCCAGTCTACTTTCAATGGGGAGTAGAGTTTGTTCCATGTTTCTTTTCTTGTGAATAGTGTGGCAATTAATATGTGTGTACAGGTGACGTTTTGTAGAATGATTTGTGTTCCTCTGAGTCTATTCCCAGGAAGGGGACTGCTGGACTGTATGGAAGGTCAATTTCTAGTTTCTCTAGATATTGTCACATTATCATCCATGGAGGTTTGAGTAGTTTGTACTCCCACCAACAGTGTAGAAATATCCCTTTTTCTCCACACCCACACCAGCATCTATTGTTTTTTGATTTATTAATGATAGCCATTCTTACAAGAGTAAAGTGGTATCTCAGAGTGTTTTTGATTTGCATTTCTCTAATGATTAGTGAAGCTGAGCATTTTTTCATGTATCTGTTGGCTGCTTATATGTGTTCTTTTGAGAAGTGTCTACTCATATCACTGCCAATTTTTTAATAGGGCTGTTTGAAACATGAATTATCAAAAGTAGACATATGAATAGCCAACAGACACATGAAAAAATGCTCAGCTTCACTAATCATCAGAGAACTACAAATCAAAACCACATTGAGACACCACCTAACTCCAGTAAGAATGACCATCATTGTTAAAACAAAAAACAACAGATGTTGGCAAGGATGCAGAGAAAAGGGAATGCTTCTTCACTGTTGGTGAGAATGCAAACTAGTTCATCCTCTATGGAAAACAGTGTGGTGATTCCTAAAATAACTAGAAATTGACCTTTTATATGACTCAGTAATCTCCCTTCTTGGAGTATACATGGAGGAATTTAAATCACTCTACAAAAATGATACCTATACATGCATGTTTATTGCAGCTCTATTCACAAGAGCTAAAACATGGAACCAACCATGCTGCCCATCAAAACTGGACTGGCTTTAAAAAATGTGGTACATATGCACTGTGGAATATTGTGCAGCCATAAAGAAGAACAAAATTATGGACTTTTAGCAACTTGGATGGATTTAAAGTCTATCATACTCTGTGACCTATCACAGAAGCAAAGAACTGAGTACCATGTGTTCTCACTCATAAGTGGGCCCTGAACATTTACCATAATACAATAAGAAAGGGATTGGCTGTAGTAGGACGCTACCAGGGGAAGGAGGTGGGGCACATAACAATCAATAAAGGTGAAGTTGAGACCAAAGGGAGGCCCAAACTTTACCTGTACAATGAACACTTGTATACCTAATTCTGAATTGTATCCCACATCTTTAAAATAAAACAAAACAAAACATAAACTTAGGACTGTTTGTTTATTTGTTTTTTCCTTTCAGCTTGTTTTAATTCCTTGTAGATTATGGGTCATAGGCCTTTGTCAGATACACAGTTAGCAAATATTTTTCCCTTCCTGTTCATTGTCTCCCCTTTCTCAATGATTTTTTTTTTTTTTGCTGTGCAAAAACTTTTCAGTTTGATGAGGTCCAAATTGTCTAGCCTAGCTTTTGTGGCATATGCTTTTGGGGATTTGATTAAGAACTGGTTACCTTCTCCAATGTGCATAAGGGTGTCTTCTGCATTTTCTTCTAAGTTTCTTATAGTTTGAGGTTTTATGTTTGGGACTTTGATCCACTTAGAGTTGATTCTTGTATATGGTGATAGGTAGAGTTCCTGTTTTATTCTTCTGCATGTGGTCAACCAATTTTCCCAGCACCATTTGCTAAGTAAGGTCTCCTCTCCCCAGTGGTTTTTATTGATGGCTTGTCAAAGATAAGTTAGTTGGGAGATCAACTTTTTGCATCTGGAATCTCTGTCCTGTTCCATTGCTCTATATGCCTAGTCTTGTACCAGTACCAGGCTGTTTTGATTATTGTGTCCATATAGTAAAGTTTAAAGTTGGAAGTGTGATACCTCCCACTCTTTTCCTTTTTCTGAGTATTGTTTTGACGATTCATGCTTTTTTTCCATTTCTATATGAATTTCTGTATTGCTGTTTCCAGGTCTGAGAAGAATGGTGTCAGTAATTTGATGTGTACTGTGTTGAATCTCTAGTTTGCTTGAGTAGGATGGACATCTAGACATTATTGATTCTTCCAATCCATAAGTATGGAATGTTTTTTGCATTTGTTTGTGTCCTCTTTGATTTATCTTAGCAGTGTTTTGTAGTTCTCATTGTACAGGTCATTCACTTCTCTGGTTAGGAATATGCCTTTTGTGTGTGGCTATTATGAATGAGACTGTACTTTTTATTTGGTCCTCTGCCTGTTTGTTCTGTTGTATAGAAATAAGGGAAAAGAATAGTGTCCTAAGAGCCCCATGACAGGAATAAACTCTCATATTTCAACAATCAACCTTAATGTGAATGTACTAAATGGACCACTGAAAAGACATAGAGTAGCAAATTGGATAAAAAACCATGATCCAACAATCTGCTGCCTCCAGGAAACCCATCTCACTATAAAGGACACCTACAGTCTCAAAATTGGAGGTTGTAAAATGGACTTTCAGGTGAATGGAAAACACAAGAAGGCAGGAGTATCTCTTCTAATATCGGAAAAAGGATACAGAAAGATACTACATATTGATAAACAGTTCAATCTACCAGCAAGAAACATTCATCCTAAACATACATGCACTCAATGCAGGAGCACCAGGCTTTATAAATCAATGGCTAAGTAAACTAAAAGAGAACATTGACTCACACACATTTAAAACTGGAGACTTACACAACCCTAGGGAGAATATCAAGGCAAAAAATCAATGAGGAGATCCAGAACCTCAACTCGACACTCAACCAAATTGTCCTAATAGACATCTGCAGAACACTTTACCCGACAACTACAGAATATATATTTTACTTCACAGCATAGGGAACATAAACCAAGATAGATCACGTTCTTGGACATAAATCAAATATAAGCAAATTCCAAAAAAATGAAATAATACCATGCATCATCTCAGATCATAGTGGAACAAAAATAAATATCATTATCAACAAGATTCCCCTCCAAACACACAAAGACATGGACACTAAACAGCATACTACCAAATGAATGACTCCTGGGTCAGCAAGGAAATCAAGACAGAAGTTAAAAGATTCCTGAAAGGAGACGGGATTCCAAGATGGTGACGGAGGCAATCAGAGAGCAGGAATCTCCACATAAATGAATGGGTAAAGAGACCAATATTCACCCTAAGGTGTCAGCAAAAGTTGTGCAAATGTCTGATTGAGTGGATACGTGGAAAGGAGAAGACCAACTGCTTAGGCAGTTGCCTGTACGACTGCTCAGACCTCAGTGCACTCTTTGGCCCAGAGGTAGGCACCATCTATATAGCACCCACCCAGAAAGGAAAAAAAAAAAAAAGAATTAAAACACTGAATACCACCTGCAACAGGTACAGTCTGCCACTGCAGCCTTCATCCCAGGTCAGACACCAGTAACCCGAAAGTGTGAGAAAATATACCAGAGTAACCTGACCAGAGTCCCAACTGAGGAGACCCAGATGCCCCATCTACCAACTGAAGCATTTGCCATCTGCCATGGGAGCCTGCAGAAGAACCGAGCCCTAGATCACAGCACAATGGCAGTGAGTTTTAAAGTGACCCAGCACACTTTTTCCAAGGATCCATGAGATATGTGACTTGGGTGGGCAACTTTCTGAGCAACATGCATGGAGAGACCTGAACATAAGTGGATCAGTTGGGGGCAGTGTGCAACCTTCCCCAAACTCCATGGGATAAACAGGAGTTTAGATTTGAAACATTTGTGGTCTGCACTGCAATCTAAGAACCCAGTCTCCGCTCACAGTGGATGAGTAGGGGTAAGTTTTAAAGTGACCCCACATCCTTTCCCCAGTGATTTGTGAGACTTGTGACTCACAACAGGCAACATTAGGATCAGCACACATGGAGAGGGCTAAACATAGGCGGGTCAGCCAGAGACACTTTCCAGTTTCTACACAATCACAAGGGGTGAAAAGGGGGACAGATTTAAAAGTTGGAAGCTCCTTCCTTCTGAAACTCCTCCTCTTTGAGAGAAGCAGTGCTGGGGTCACTCCTACAAGAAATCTGAAGTCTTGAAACTGCTGAAAGAAGATGCTCAAGAATTACATAAATTTTGTTGTTGTTTGGGATTTTTGTTTGTTTGTTTTTGATTTTTTTGTATCTGCATGACTCTACTTAATTTTTAAAAAAATATAGCTTGTTGGAAGTGGGCATTTCATTCTTTTTTACCCATTTTCTTTCTTCTTTCTTTCCAATAAGTCTATATATAACTATGAAAATTTCCCCATATTATCGGTTTTAGCTTCCTTGGGAGGAGTTGTTTGTTTATGTGCTGTTTGTTTTTTCTTCTTTCTTTTTTTTTTTAATTTTGTTTATTTATTTATTATTTATTTATTTATTTTTTTGAGTTGGAGTCTCACTCTGTCGCCCATTCTGGAGTGCAGTGTCAACCTGCTGGGCTCCGGCGATCCTTCTGCCTCAGCCTTCCAAGTAGCTGGAATTACAGGCATGCTCTACCACGCCCGGCTGATTTTTTGATTTATTGTAGAGATGAGGTCTCACTACCCAGGCAGTTCTCGAACCCGTGGGCTCAGGCAATCCACTCACCTCAGCCTCCCAAAGGCGCGGGATTACAGGCTGAGCCACCGAGCCAGACTCTTTCTTTGTTTTTTAAATTTTGATTTGTTTTTGTTACTGTTTTGGCTTTTTTTTCCTCCCCCCCACCCCTTTGTTTGTTTCCCTGTTTGTCAGTTTGTATCTTTTTCCTTCTCTCCTTTGTTCTCTCCATTGTCATCCTCTCCACATTCTCTTTTTATTAACTCTTTCCTTTATGTTATTTTATACCAAGGAAGATACATATGCTCCCACTGTATGGACACATTGTAAGGTGGTGGGAAGTAGACCTCTGGGGGCCCACACACCAATTAACAAACACTGTGATTGTCAGACAGACAGTTCTTAAATCTTAGCAGTCCCTAACACACCTCATTCAACTTGAAAATCTGCAAGGGAGTAACATAACTCCCCTGTTCCAACCCAGTTCCAAAAATTGAACTAGTCCAGAGGCTTTTTCAAGGGAGAATAGAGGGTTGAGCAAAAAGAAGTGAAAACTGCTCCATTTCTCACTGAGCAATGAAAGTAAAGAAAAAATAAAAATCCACAACAAATGATAAAAAACCAAAGAAGAACCATAGGCACCACACAAAGTCCAAAGAGGATAGTTTACGAGTATACAGACTTCGGAACTCAAACAATGAAGAGCACCCAGACTGACTGGTCTCAGACCACAAATGCAGAGATCAAGGAATGGATGGAGAAGATGAGCAAGAACCAAGAAAAGCAAGATGAAAGCATGAAAGAACTAATGGCTGAGATGCAAGCTATAAAGAATACAGTAAATGAAATAAATAATAAGCTGACAAGCTTGAAAGCAGAATTAACCAGGCAGAAGAAAGAATCTCAGAACTTGAAGACCAAAATCTGGAACTAACTCAATCTGTTAAAAACATAGAAAGTAAACTCAAAAAGATGGAACGAAGCCTTCAGGAAATGTGCAACTGTATTAAGAGACCGAACCTAAGACTGATAGGTATTCCTGAAGCAGACAAAAAGAATGAGAGCAGCCTGGAACAAACATTCCAAGAGGTCATCCAAGAAAACTTTCCATATCTCATCAGAGTCATGACAATCCTAATACAAGAAATACAAAGAACCCCTGCAAGCCATCAAATAAGAAGTCCAACTCCTAGACACAAATAATTCGCTTACACAAAGTAGGTATAAAAGAAAACAAGACCACCAAAACCCTAACTTCAGCAGAGGAATCCAGATTACCAAAGTAATTTGTACCCCACATTTTAAAAATAAAATAATTTTAAAAAATAAAATAAAAAAATAAAATATTCCTGAAAACAAATGAAAAACAGACAAAAATTGAGACAAATTTATAGTTCTGTACACACACATCAAGAAAACTGAAAGATCACAAATAAACAGCCTAATGTCACACCTAAAGGAGCTAGAAGGCAAGAGACCAACACTCTAATTCTAGTGGAAGGAGCCAGGTCACAAAAATAAAATGGCAGCTGCAGGGCATAAAGGCAAAAATATCATAGAAAAAATTAACAAGGTAAAAGCTGATTATTTGAGGGGATAAATAAGATCAATGAACCCTTAGCCAGTAGAATTTTATAAAAATACAAGAAGCTGATACCAATCTTGTTGGAAGTTTTCTGGGTAATCAAAAAAGATGGATCTCTCCCCAGATCATTTTATGAAGCTAACATCTTTGATACCCAAATGTAGTAAAGACTCAACAAGGAAAGAGAATTACAAGCCAATCTTCCTGATGACCATAGATGTAAAAATTCTCAGTAAGATCCTAGCAAAATGGGCTGTTTGTTTTTTTTCTTTTTGGGATGTTTGAATTCCTTGTAGATCCTAGATTGTAGGGCTTTGTCAGATATACAGTTGGAAAATAAATTTTATCATTCTGTGGGCTGTCTCCCCACTCTCTTGATGGTTTATTTTGCTTTGCAGAAGCTTTTCAGTTTGATGAGGTCCCACTAGTCTATCTTACCTCTTACAGCATGGGCATTTGGGGTTTTGATTAGGAAATGGTTGCCAGTTCCAATTTCTATAAGGGTGTCTCCTGCATTTTCTAAGGTTCTTATAGTTTGAGGTGTTACATTTAGGTCTTTGATTCATTTGGAGTTGATTTTTGTATATGTGATAGGTAAGGGTCCTGTTTTAGTCTTCTACATGTGGTCAGCCAGTTTCCAACCATCGTTTACTGAATAAGTTCTCCTGTCCCCAGTAGTTATTACTGAAGGCTTTGTTGAAGATGAATTGGTTGAGAAATTGAGGTTTTGCTTCTGGAATCTCTATCCTGTTCCATTGGTCTATATGCCTGCTCTTGTACCAATACCGGGCTCTTTTGATGATTGTAACCTTAAAGTTTAAAGTCTGGAAGTGTGATATTCTCCCACATTTTTGCTGGGGATTGTTTTGGCTATTTGTGATTGTTTATGCTTCCATGTGAACTTCTGTATTGTCATTTTCAGGTCAGAGAAGAATAATGCTGGTAATTCAATGGGTATTGTGTTAAATCTAATCGAATCCAACAATATGTCTTAAGAATCATCTACCATGACCTAGTAGATTTCATTCCTGAGATGAAGGGCTGTTTCAACATTTGCAAGACCATAAATGTAATTCACTAGCTTAACAGATATAAAAACAAGAACCACATGATTATATCATTAGATGCAGAAAAAACTTTCAGCAAAATGCAGCATCCATTCTTGATAAAAACACTTGAACATCTAGGCATAGAAGGAGCATTTTTTTTCAAAACAGTAAGAACCATCTATGATTAACCCACAGCTAACATATTGCTCAATGGACAGAAGTTAGAAACATTTGCCTGGAAAACGGGAACAAGACGAAGTTATCCACTCTCACTCCTCTTCAATATACTGCTGAAAGTCCTTGCTAGAGCAATTAGGCAAGAGAGGGAAATCAGGGGTATCAAACAGGAAAAGAGGAAGTTAAACTACCCCTCTTTGCAGACAATATAATCCTATACCTTGAAAATCCAAGGGAGTCTGTCAAAAACCTCCTCGCGCTGATAAATGACCTTGACAAAGTTTCAGGGTACAAAATCAACATACTTAAGTTTATCTTAAGATGGTTTACAGAAAAATATTCATCTCTCTCTCTCATTTATATATGTTTGTATATATATATATATATATATATATTTCTATAAGAACTCATATACAAAACACATTCTTCCTCATGCCTTTAAAGCACAATACCAGGAGTAGATCAAAATGCTGTTGCAGAGGGAATAGATGTAACGAGTTCTAGTCTAATATAATGATGTTGATTATTAAAACAAATTATTTTCAAGTGAATTCCTTAATGTATATTACCATATTAGGGAAAGCATGCCTGCTTTTCAAAAGAGACATACTTCTGGTGCTAAACTTTAGCATAATCACTGATGAAAGTCCCATAATGACCACGTCATGTTGTGCATGCCATTAAAGAAGGTGAGAGAAGACTAAATGATAGAAGGAATTTGGAAGTGAGGGAGACCTGAGTTATTAAACTTGAGATTGATGAAGGACTTGCCATATTATTACAATAATATTTCTTCTTCACTATTCACATTCCATTTTTTAATTCAGAAATGTTCAGTGCTGAATATAAAATAGCATGTCAATGAGTAAGTTTAGTTCTGAGTAACTAAAAAAATTATAGAAGAACAAATGTAGCCAGAGGGTTTTGTGATTGTACTTTCCCTTCCCAGCAAGGAACCCATGTTGAATGTCCTTCCTTTTATCCCCATAAGGGATCATGAATGATTTAAAACTTAGTAATAAAAAAATCAATTATAAAACATTGAAAGAAGAAATATTGGCTAATAATTACTTGGCAACTAGTGACAAAAAATATATCAAGTTCTTTATTTCACCCTCATCCACATCCCACCTATGTATATTTCTTTGAACGGGTTACAAATTATGGCACAACATATGTGCATTATAGGTTCTTTAAGGCCACTTGTGGCCTCTTAATAAATGATATCCAGTTGCTCAGGAAAGTTGACTAACAAAAAGAAAAACACAGGTTAGCAGGACATATCCATGATGTTTTATTCTGGATCCTTGCAGTATTGCCACCTGCAAAGCAGTTTATATGTTCTTTTACATGTTCAATTTTGAAAGAGAACTTAGTTAATTATAATGAGTATAATCTTTAAAAGTTTCTTATAATATAAACAAAAAATGATTACAGATAGCATACTTACCTTAGTTCTCAAGCACATTTAATTACAATATGTTTAAAAATGAAAGGAGAAAAAAACAAGTATAGGGTGGGGCTTTTGTCGTTTTTGTTATTGTTGTTGTTTTGAGTCAGAATCTCACTCTGCCGCCCAGGCTGGAGTGCAGTGGCATGATCACAGTTCACTGTATTCTCAACCTCTTGGGCTAAGGCAGTCTGCCTCAGCCTCCTACGTATCTGGGACTGTAGGTGCGTGCCACCTTGACTGACTAATTTTTTGTAGAAGCAAGGTTTCTCAGGCTGGTCTTGAACTCCTGGGTCCCAGTGATCCTCCTGTCTTGTCCTCCCAAAGTGCTGGGATTACAGGCATGAGCCACTGCCCCCAGCAGGATTGTTTAATATGCATCTTAAATCAAAGTCTGCAGTGTTTGGAAATAAAATCAACAACAAAAAGAAATCTGAGATAGATCAGATAGACAGTGAGTGTTTTTCAGTAGCAGCCCTTGCTTCTTACTGACATCCTTTCACATATGTGAAAGCAAAGCTGGTGGACAAATAAGCACATCTTTAAGCAAACTGCAGTTCAATATTCTGGCATTGTATTTAATTTTACTTTAAGGGTAGTGGGTTTTTTTTGTTTGTTTTCCCTCCTGGGATAAAATTAGCTGAGAGCTTGGCAATGTTTCCGTGGCTTGAAGTTTTATCCTTTTTTATTCTCTGTACATATCACTGTAGTGGTGGTTCCATTCTAGATTTTTTACCCTGAGGGGGAATAAGCAACAAGCAAACCAAACAAGCTGGTAAATAAGTATCCATCAGAGACTTAAGTAAGGATAAGTGAGCATACAGAATAGACTCTTTATTACAAGAGAAAGTTTCAGCAAAGTGCTAAACCATAGGAGGCCTTAGATAAAAACTATTGACATCTTATTTAGTATATTCATAGAAGCAAATGTAAGGTCAACAGAATTGATAATATGTATAAATCGTCAGATATACAATGAAACACACAGTTTTATCTCTTCTTTCTAGCAGTTTATACATGGATATAAAAATACAAACCAGTATTAGTGTATCAAAAATGTGCTTTTCAAAAGCTTTATAACGGCTTTGCAGGGACTACATTTTGGTGCAGTCAGATGAAATGGGGAACAAAGTCTCCAGCAACAGAAAACATAGTGGAAAAGTCTATTCTCTTGCTCTTCAAAACTTTTCTTGTCTCTCACCCATTTGAGTAATCAATCTATAGTGACATGCTATTTATTACCCTATGCCTCTTTTTGCTGGGACTCTGAAATCCCTGGGACATTTTTTATGAAGTCTCAGTAGTTTTTAGAGTGTAGCTCTGTTACAAATGAGAAGAAATAGGAAAGCTTTAACCCACTCTTTACCTTTGAGTGTAAAACATAAAAAAAAATGCTCAAAGATCAAAATGAAAATTTTCTACTCAGTTCTCCCACACAGAAAGGGAATGGAGTTTTATTGTACATTATTCTAGTCACTGATGGCTTCAGATAAGTCATCTTCAAGTGATCACAAGTAGAGAGCAAACATTTAGGGAGACAATATAAATTGGAGCGGGCATAAGTGGGTCAGTTATTTTTTCCTGCTTGAAAGAACTCTTAGTGCAATTCTATTCTGCAAATACCTGTCAGGAAAACATCCCAAAGCAGTTCTTAATGTTTCTTGTCCTGGGTTCCCTAATGAAAAAAATCTTGGAATGAGTTCTTTCCACTTCCACATAAATTTTGACATTTCAGTGACTGTTTCCTGACCACAACCCATAAATAAAGTACATGTTTCTACACATTCTAGACCCTTGTATTCTTAAACTTCTCATGTTTAAGAGTCATTCATGATAGGTTTCCTTCTTTCTGCAGATGAAATTAGTACTTTCTTACTTAAAGGACAACTACATTTTGCCTTGCTTTGTCCCCATCACAATACATTTTGGAGTTCTCCCTTATGCTTCAACGCTTAGACACAAATGGATGTTTGAACAATGTTTGAAAGCTCTAACAGACGTTATTTGTGGGATGCATGAATGCCCAGGCCCATCATCTCACTGCATGCCACACCCAAAGGTGTTCACATGCTGATCCCTACAACTTGTGTGTGTATTATGCTACACGGAAAAAGGGACTTTGCACATATAGTTAAGGTTGTAGACCTTAAAACAGGAAGATTATCCTAGACTACTGGGTGGACACAATCTAATCATATGAGCCTTTAAAAGCAGAGACATTTCACCAGCTGATGTCCAAGAGATGGAGCAGAAGAGAAAGCATAATTCAAAGCATGAGAGGACCTTCAACTACTATTGCTGGTGGGAAGCTATATGAAAAGAATGAGAAGGAATGTGTGCAGGAGAAAAGAATCTCAGTTCTACAATTCAAGAAACTGAATTTGGCCAACAACCGGAATTAACTTGAAAACAAGTTTATCCACAGATACTCCTGGCTGACACTTTGATTTCAGCCCTCTGAGACACTATGTAGAGGACGCGATTGAGTCAACTGTTCCTGGACTTCTAACTTAACAGAACTGTGAGATAATATGTAGTTGTTGTTTTAAGCCACTAAATTTGTAATTATTTTTCATAGAAAACTATCTACTATCTACAAATTTCCTTGCCAGAGTCACATCTTTTTCTCTAAAATTCTCTTTGGCCTCCAGAGCCCTGTCTGCCCTAGCAGGCTGTTAGCCAGAAGTACCAGGGAAATGAAAATAGATGAAGAGTCAAAGTTGGTTGATATATACCTCATGCACACACACTAAAGTGTATGTTTCTCATTGGTGTCCAGAGTTTTCAGGCAGAACTAAGCTCCAATGGCCACAATAGGGCATGCTTGATAACCTTGATAATACCCTTCGTATCGGTTTCCTTCCCTTCTGTGGCTTATTTCACTGATCTTTTCCAATATCCCTTGAAATCAATTTCCAAATAAACTATTTGTCCTTAAATCAGGGTCTTAGTGTCTGCTTTAGTGACCCAAACTAAGGCAGCAGTACCTTTCCTGTCTTGTCTCTACTGAAAAAACTGACGATTATAAGAATATTAATAGTGGCAACTATTTTCAAGAATGTATTGTATATTTTCACTGTCACAAGAACTTTACATCCATTATCTTATTTAATCTTCTAAAAATGAGGTTGGAACTGGATTATTACCATTACATGGACAAGAAAATTAGGGTTTAAGGATGCTCTGTAACTTGCTCAGGATGTCACATGTCATACAAAGACAGAGATTTACATCATATCTGTGATTCTGAAACTAGTGCTCCTAAGCAATGCTGTTCAGCCTGCTCTGTTTCAGAGTATAAACCAGAATACTGTTGAGTACACAGAAATCATTTTTATTTTTTCAAAAGACAAGCTTTATTGGAAGTTCTACTGTTTTTGTACATATTCAAAGTAGTGCCACCTTAAAGTATTAAGTCTTTTTTTGATAAATTAATATACTTCATTATCTGGTGTTCTTTCAGAAACACTAGTAAAATACATAAAATGTTTTAAAAAGTAAATATGAATTAGAGAACTTAAAGGTAGAGTTGAGTTGCTCTCTTTAACTGATCTTGTATTTATAGCAACTAAATATTTGCATTTTTCTTTTTTCTCTTTATTTTTTATAAACTTTTAATTTTTTTATTTTAAAGATGTGGAGTAAAATTCAGGGTTAGGTATACCTGAATTCAGGGTTAGGTATACAAATGTTGATTATGCAGGTACCCTTGTTGATGAGGTGTGCCCCCCCTTCAACAGACAGGTTCCCACTACTGCCAATCCTGTTTCCCCAACCCCCTCCTGGCAGTTTCCCCCTACTACCAATTCTTTTCTTATAGTATTACAATAATTGTTCAAGGTCCACTTATGAGTAAGAATATGTGATACTCAGTTTTTTGGTTCTGTGAAAGATCACTCAGTATCATAGACTCTAAGTCCATCCAGGTTGCTGTGAAGTTTATGATTTTGTTCTTTATGGCAGCATAATATTCCACCGTATATATGTACCACATTTTAAAAATCCAATCCTCTTTTGATGGGCAGCATGGTTGGTTCCATGTTCTTGCTACTGTGAACAATGCTGTGGTAAACTTACGTGTGCAGGTTTCTTTTTTATAGAGTGATTTGAGTTCTTCCTGGTATGTTCCCAGTAGGGAGATTGAGGGGTGGTATGGAAGGTTCATCACAGAAATCATTTCATGACACTCACTCCCAATAGATAGCTTATACTGAAAAAGCAGTTTTTCCCCAAACTGGAGAAGTTCTGAGTTAGACAATGAGCCTTAGGGGCCATGCCTTTTTCACTGCACTATCTCAGTAAGTAGCATATCTCCTCACATAACGCCATTGATTGTGTGCTAAATATAAGGATGCATCTCTAATCTCCACCATGGATTATAGTGCCTTTCCTTAGAGACCCTGTTTGGATCTCTTCTATCTCCTCATTTTCATTTTAATCAGTCTTATATCTCTGTGGGCTCTGGTTAGGAACTTGTTGAAAGACTGCTTTTCCAGGCTAGCAACTTATATTTTCTGGACTGTCAAGGGCTGCCTTAAGGTATTTCTGCTAAGCTGAGCACAGACAGAAGACAGATATAAGGAGTGGCAAAGGACAGGACTCTGCTCTTTTGTGTGAAAAGTCGTTCTTCATTGGTTTATTCCCCAGAGGCTATTCTAAAACACTAGTTTAAAGATGCTGGCTAAACATTTATGTGCATTATTTTACTCTTTTATGTAACTTCTCATAAGAAGCAGTCATGGATGGAAGACAGACTAGGAAAAGATCAAAAAATAAAATTAATTACTCAAGATTATATACTGACATAGTGATTATTTTATAGTATTAATTTGTCCAATTTATCCTAGTTTAGAACTCACAGTAGACACCAAAATGTACCAAAGAGCAGAACTTCTTTTAAAAAATGAAGACATGATACAACCTATACAAGTTCATGACATTGACATTCAAATTTTTATAAGGAAATCACAATGATATTTAGCTGTAGTTTCAAACAGTTTCCTTCCTCATAGATCCTCTTATAATTTCCACTCAGAATCAACATGAAAAATTATTGAAGAAGATGAGAGCAAGGTGTTAACATTCAGGAAGAAAAACATAAAGAAATTATAAGCATGAAAAGCAAGAAATTAACTTACATGAGACAGTTTTTATAAAAGATTAAGCACATGCCCCGGCAATAATAGATACTCCATAAATGTGAGACTTAAGTATTTGTTATGATTTTTACGATAATATGCCAATAGTTTAAGTGAGGACAGCCAAAGGAAATATCAAACTGCTTTGCAGAAGGTGGCTTCTAAGCCACAAGGGACAGATTGGCAAAGTGGACAGTGATCCATCTGCTTTGGGAGCTCCACTCAGCACTTACTATCTTTGCAGTTTCAAGAAATTTATTCAACAGATATATTAGTCAGCTTTGGTTACTATAGCAAACTATCATAGGTTGAGTAACTCAAATAATATAACTTTGTTTTCCCACAATTCTGAAAGGTGGAGGTTTGAGATCAGGGTGTCAGCTTGGTTCATTTCTGGTGAGGGGTCTCTAATTTGCAGACGGCTGCTTTCTGGCTGTTATAATCACATGGTGGATGAAGTGAGATTGAGTTCTTTTTTCTCTTCCTTTTTCTTATTAAAATTTTAAAATTTATTTTAGAATTGTGGGGTACATTACGTTCTAGCAACATAAGTAAAAATTGCGTGCAGGTGATGCTTGGACTTCTAGCGCGCCTTTGCTCTTCCTGGTAGTGAACATGGTACCCAGTGGTTGGTTGTGTGCCCCTTGTCTCTCCTCCTTCAATACCTCCTTTAGCAGTGCCCAGTGTCTGTGGTTACTGCCTTTGTGCTTGCATGCCCAACATTTAGGGCCCACTTATAAGTAAGAATGTGCGGTATTCAGTTTTTTGTTTCTGTGAGAGTTCACTTATAATAATGGTCCCCAGCTGCATCCATTTTGCTGCAAAGGACATGATTTTGTTCTTTGTGGCTGCATAGTATCCCATTGTGTATATGTACAATTTAAAAAAAAAATCTAGTCCACTTTCAGTGGGGGTCTGCGTCAGTTCCACTTTTTAAAAAATTTTTATTTTAAAGATGTGGGGTACAATTCAGAGTTAGATATACAAATGGTCATTGTATATCTCATTGTAAAGTGAGTAAAGTTTGGGCCTCACTTTGGTCCCCACTTCACCTGGTTTGAGATCAGGTAGCCTTATTGATGAAGTATGCCCCCCCATGGCAGTTTCCCACTACTGCCAATCTCTTTCTTACAGTATTTTGATAATTGTTCAAGGTCTGCTTATGAGTTAGAACATGTGGCACTCAGTTCTTTGATTCTAGATAGATCACTCAATATTATAGACTCTAAGTCCACCCAAGTTGATGTGAAGTTCATAAGTCTGTCCTTCTTTATGGCTGCATAATATTCCATCATGTACATGTACCACATTTTTTTGTCCAGTCCACTTTTGATGGGCAGCATGGTTGGTTCCATATTTTTTCTGTTGTGAATAATGCTGCAATAAGAATGGTAAAAAATATTGCCAACTGTATATCTGGCAAAGGCCTGACATCTAGAATCTATAAGGAGCTCAAACATGCCAAAAAGAAAAAACAAACAGCCCTATTAAAAAGTGGGTGACCATTGCCAAGCCATTGCAGTCATTGCCTTGCTAAGCTATGGTGTGGCCATGTGCTCTTTGAGCTATGGCCTGGCCATGTTTTCTGGCTTTGACACCCTCCCCTACCTTAAAGAAGTGAATCTCCTCTTTTTCTTTCTCTCTCTCAAATTTGTATTCTAAATAAACTAAATTTTCTAATCTAAAAAAAAAAAAGTGGGCAAAAGGCACTTTTCAAAGAAGACATATGAGCAGCCAACAGATACATGAAAAAAAGCTCATTCTCACTAGTCATCAAATAAATGCAAATTAAAACCACACTGAGATACCACCTAACTCCAGTCAGGATGGCCATCATCAATAACTCAAAAAGCAACAGATGCTGAAGAGGATGTGAAGAAAAGGGAACACTCCTACACTGTTGGTGGGATTGTAAACTAGTACAACCTCTGTGGAAAACAGTGTGGTGATTCCTAAAATAACTAAAAATTGACCTTCCATATGACCCCGCAATCCCCATTCTGGGAATATACCAGGAAGAACACATATCACTCTCTTCCTATTGCATAAAGCCACTAATCCCATTGCGAAGACCCTACTTTTATGATCCAATCTAACCCTTATTACCTCCTAATAGCCTCATCTTCAAATGCAATCACATTGGGGGTTAGGGTTTCAACATACACATTTTAGGGGGACACAAACATCAGTTTATAGCAACATATTTTCAGTTTTCTTTTCCACTAAAATGTGGAGACTTTAAAACAGAGAAACAAAGTCTCTTGCTCTGGATTTTTGTGTAAGTCTATACGGTGATACATGAATGTGGACTCAAAGATACTCACCCATAAGAGGCGATGGATAAATGTCAGGTTTTCTTTCCTACCCCTGGGATATTGCATTCTTGGATCCAGCCATTCGTCTAAGATACCAGGTCAGTAACATTAAACCTGAAGGAAAAACCAACTGGGCCATTCATTTCCACACTCTGGATCTCAGCTTCTCTGTTTGTATAATGAGCTCAGATCAGAGACTACCTAACATTTCAACAAATCTAAAACACTCTTCCAGTGCTTTTCTTCATATTATTCATGAATTGAGTTCTTTAAATAATTTGTGTTTTTCACAGTATGCAGTGTATAAGAATAATTAAAGCTTTGAAAAGTATACATAGAATCAGATTCAATTATGCTATTATTTATCATAAATTATAAAATATGTATTCTAATATTTCTCACAGTAATTTTAATAATTTTCACTAGACACTCTAGTACTTATTAGAAGGGTTCAGTGCTGTCTAATTTTACAAAGTAAAATAATTAGCTATAAGTTAGAGTACTCTTGAAGGTAGGATAGTTTGAGCAAATTATTATATTATCCTACAGAACTGTGCTAGTTTTGCTTTATGTAGAAAATAATAAATTATTGAAATTATTTTATTAGTTATCAGTTACAAAAAAACAAAAGACCAGAACAGAGGGCATTGAACTCAGAAGATTAAAATTGGACAAGGGTCTCTCAGGAGTTCTGTTACTATTGGGTTGAATTGGTAAAATTGACTTCCTGATATATCACTCTATAGTCATAAATATTCATCTTAGGTTTTTTTTTTTAAAGATGTGGGGTGCAAGTCAAGGCATCACACATCCAGACTTTAAACTTTGTTATAAGGCTACAATAATCAAAACAGCCTGGTATTGGTACAGGAACAGGCATATAGACCAATGGAACAAGATAGGGAATCTAGAAGCAATTTCTCAACCAACTCAACTTTAACAAAGCTTCCATCAACAATCACTGGGGAGAGGAGAACTTAGTAAATGGTGCTGAGAAAACTGGTAGACCACATGCAGAAGAATGAAAGAGGATCCCTACCTATCACCATACACAAAAATTGGCTCTAAACAGATCAAAGACCTAAATGTAAAACCTCAAACTTTAAGAGTTTTAGAAAATGCAGGAGACAACCTTTACAGAAATTGGAAAAGGCAACCAATTCCTTGTTAAAACCTTAAATGCCCATGCCATAAGATACAAGATAGACAAGTGGAACCTCATCAAACTGAAAATCTTCCGCAAAGCAAAAGAAACTATGAAGAGAGTAGGAAGACAACACACAGAATGGGAAAAAGTATTTGTAGATCCTAGAATCCAGGATCTACAAGGAACTCAAACATGTCATAGATCTTTATTCATCACAGTCTTGGTAGTGTGCACTCAATACTAAAATTAGCAGTTAGTAGACTAAGACTTTGAACATGACCTTGAGTTAAAAGAAAGTAAACAAATCAGTGAAGAAACAAGAGAAATGGTTGTCTAATTAACAGCTTCAGAGGCTTTTATTTTCTTTCACAATACTCTTCAGATACCCCAGCATTAAGTTGGCAAATTAATGGAGGCAGCTGGCAAATGCTTCTTTCCAGTTTGCTCTGAATACTTTTCAACTGATAAGATCTTTTAAAAGTATCTATCCAAGCATGGCATGTGGGGAAAAAAAAAGTCAAAAGCTAAATAAGAACACATTATGCAGCAGAACTCATTTGAATGATTTATTTTAAAACATTACTGAAGAAAAGAAAGAAAAAAATTCTTTAGTACACAGAATCTATCTCTGAAATCCTTTGGGAAGATACAAATTTATTTTGCTCACATAATCTGGGCAATAAAATTATGGCATCATCATAGAAACATTTTGTAAAATAATGCCTGGGATTTGAGTAATGCAAATCACTAGGCAATTTCCAGATATCCATATTATTTGCATATTTAGAACACGATATCTCTAGAAATCTATTTGACAGAAAGACTAAGATGTGTGCACAAAGAAAATAATAATACTAAGAGTTATTAAGTGATTGTTGTGCCTCTTTTAAAATCTTATTTCATATTGACAAATGCCCTTTTCTACACATTACTCTTCTCCTCATTACCAGCAACCCCACAAGATTATTCGCAGTTGAAGCCACTATCAGGAGTGTAGGGAGGCACATGCTTTACTGCTTGTCCTGATCATGGGAAGTAGTGGTGTTATTTATAGAAAGCGGGAGATTGGAGGAGTTCTAATTTTTAAAATATCATAAAAGATTAATATTTGGAATGCTGTGTTTGAAGTGAGGATAAATCATCCAAAATTAGATTTATAGAGATTTTTTTTTTTTAAATCCCTCTGTTAGAGAAAAACTTCACAAAAGACGAAGGGTTACAAAAGGTGAAGGTAAAATCTAGAAAATTTCAGTGTCATAATAATAAGATCAGAATATGTTTTCTAAAGTTTATGGCAGTGGGTTAGTTTCCTGTTGCTGCTGAAACAAATAGCAGAATCTTAGTCACTTAAATAACACAAATTAATTATCTACCGTCCTAGACTGGGCTAAAATATAGGTATTGGCAGAGCTGTGTCCCTTCTGAAGGCAAGGATGAGTATCTGAGGGCAAATTTCTTTGTCTTTTCCTGCCTCTAGTGGTTGCCTGCATCACTTGACTTATGGTTCTTTCCTCCAATTTCAAACTAGCAGATGCATCACTCTGACCTCTCAGTCTGTTGTCACATCTTCTCCTCTCACTTTGACTCTTCTACCTCATTCCCTTCTGAGGACTTCTATGATTACATTGGGTTCATGTAGATAATCCAGGAAAATTTCCCCATTGTAAGACTCTTAAGTACATTTTCAAAGTCCCTTTGAAAAAGGCAACATAGGTTACAGAGGCTCTGGGAATCAGAATTCAAATATATTTGAGAATCATTATACTGCCAACTACATTACAGGCAGTTATAAACACATATGGTTATTTATAAGATTTTAAGATGGGAAGGCATAAAGAGTAAATGTAATTGAAAGTCGAGATTCTTAATTTGTCATCATAAGGAAAAAATATAAGATGACTACTAGTCCACCTCAGTTTCCCCTTTATGACCATGAAAAATTATTTTAGACTAAAATCTAAATATACATATTGGCTATGCCTTGCCAATATTTTATGTAAGACAATAGTTTCAATAGTAAAATGCACAGATTTTATGAAATGTGTAATTTAATGAGTTTTGATAACTGTATGCACAGTTAACTACCATTAACCACCACACCAAGCAAGACAAATCATTTTTTTCATCTCTCTTAATGCAAATGCTGAGTTTATACTTCCATCAATGTCCTTTCATTTTCATTCTAAAACATTGAATTTAGTGATATTTAATTAATTCACTTTTATAGATTGCAAGAAATTATATATCTATAAATACACATATATAATCATGTGTATTTATAGATATATAATATATATATATAAAATCTATTTCCTTACCTTTTCCTGCTTCTAGAGGCTGCCTGCATTACTTGGCTCAGGGCCTCCCTCCTCCATTTTCTTTTTTTTTTTTTTTCTTTTTTTGAGTTGGAGTCTCACTCTGTCACCCAGACTGGAATGCAGTGGCCGCTCCCGGCCACCGCAGCCTCGACCTGCTGGGCTCCGGCAATCCTTCCACCTCAGCCTTCCGAGTAGCCTGAATTACAGGCGCACGCTACCACGCCCGGCTGATTTTTGATTTATTGTAGAGATGAGATCTTGCTGCCCAGGCGGGTCTCGAACCCGCGGGCTCAGGCAATCCACTCACCTCAGCCTCTCAAAGGCGCGGGATTACAGGCTGAGCCGCCGAGCCCGGCTTCCTCCTCCATTTTCAATCTAGTAAATGCATCACTCTGATCTCTGAGTCCATGGTCATGTTTCTTATTCTTTCATACACAGATATATATATCGGTGTGGTGCTTCATAAGATTTATACATATCCCTTCTGCCAATGTATTTAGAAGTTCTCCAAAGATAGGAACACTAAACTCTTAATAATACCAGGCTTAGATAACTGGACTACAACACTTTGATAAACAACCTCCATTAAATTTGTTTTCTATTATTTTTCTTATTGTTATCTATCTCTTAAGGATATAATTTAGCATATATTTGAGATCTCTGAAGTAGAACAATTATTAGTATAGTATCATCTTCATATAATTCCTGCATATCTATTCTTACCATGAGGGCTAGCAATATTAATCACAAGTTCTTGCTTTTAGCAAAATGTTTCCAGGTAGCTCTTGGTGTCTAAATGAGACAACTGTTTCTTGTTATTGTGTTTTTTTCTTAACTATAACAAATTAGAGATAAAATCACCTCAAACAAATAAATGTCAATAAAAACATAGAAAAATTAGAATTAGACCAAATTAAAATTACATTTGGAGCTTGAACAGAGTTCATAAATCTAAGTAAGTTGGTAAAAAAAAATTCACCTGGAATTTTAGGAAAGGACAGAAGTAGACAATAGCTTGCAGGGAATAAGTATAAAAAGGAAGTTCTGCGCTCCAGTGGATAATTATGAAACCTTTGCCAGTATCCAGGATTACCACAATCCTTGTAATGAGTTTTAGAGACTATGAGAGAAAAATGATCCCAGATAAACCAAGGGAATGGACAGCACCAAGGCATAATGGTGTCATTACAAAGATAATCAAAAGGAAAGCCAGGGCTGAAGCTGTATGTAAACTGACAATTAAGACAGAACCAATGCAAAAACTTAAAGGTGGAAGTCCGAAGCTTTGGCGAAAGATAAAGTTGAACATCACAGATAGAGGAGGGTGGCCCCAGATGAAAATGAGTGGTTTGGCATAAGAAGCTTACTGTTGACAGAAGGGACAACCCACCGTGCTCATTACTTAATCATATGCTTATGGCTTCACTCTTGGAGAAAGTAGAGTTAAATTTAACCAATCAACTCATGTTCATGCAATAAACTGGGGGACAAAGTGAAAAGGTTTGTTTTCCCCAAATTTTAATATGCATAAATCTATGGGTCCTCAAAGATGTGTAGAATGGTATATTGGATATTGGAGACTCAGAGGAAGGAGAGCGGGAGGGGAGCGAGTGATGAAAAATTACCAATCAGGTACAATGCACATTAGTTGAGGCGTGCATCCTTAAAGCCCAGGTTTCTTCACCACTGTGCAATTCATCCATGTAACCAAAAACCCTTTGTACCCCTAAAGCTATCGATATTTTTAAATGAAAAATTCAATGCCTATTGAGCAATAAAATGTAGAAATTTGCTTTTAAAAGATAATTATTTGACCTTCCCCTTTATTGCAGTGTAACCTAGAAATCATCAAGAAAGATGAGAGCATTGAATAATGTTAACTACTATATCATGTTAAATATAATTTTAAGCCAAAAATTAAAACAAATGAATCCTTAGCTGTCTATGTATAAATCACTAATCTGTTTTAAGTTACTCTTGATAAGTCAAAATATAAAATAAATATAATCTTATTTTTAATGAAAAATAATTTAATTGTAAAAAATTACTTGGTGGGCAACCCCTTTGGGTCCCCTTCCACTGTGGGAGCTTTTCTGTAGTCTTAATAAATCCTGCTTGCAAAAAAAATTACTTGGAGTTTGTAAAAGAAAACAACTTAAAGGACATGGGCTTGGAGCCAGATGGTAGAGGGTTCACATTTGCAATGGCCCTGAGTTTGCTATATAAACAAGATATGCTACTTAACTTTCATAGCTTTAGTTTCCTTCATGTGTAAAATGGAGATGATGCCTATTTCACTAGGTTTTTATGAAAAGTACATGTAGTTATGGATTTAAAATATGTTGCATGTCTTGCACAGTATTGACTTCCCATCTTGGGCTTCTAGTATATTATAATGCATTTTCCCTCATCTTCCTTACTATCATTTGCAGTCATCTTTGGTGGAAGGTAACAGTTGTTAGATTAATAAATTGAACTCAGAAAAGCAAGACAAAAAAACAATGACATCCACCAGTGTTGGAGGAACAAGAAATATTTTGTGGGCACATTTCTGGACAGCAAACCTCAGTTTGCTCTAAGCAGAGGAAAATTATGTTCTACCCAGGAAGAGGATATATATTTTAAAAGTTTTTTTACTTTGAAAATGTGAAGTACAATTCAAGGTTAGGTATGCAAATGTTCATTATTCATATATTGTTGATGAGGTGTGCCCTCCCCCCATGACAATTTCCCATTACTGCCAATCTTGCACCACCTCCAGCCCCAACAGTTTCCAACTACTGGCAATCCCTTTCTTACAGCATTATGATAATTGTTCAAGGTCTGCTTATGAGTGAGAACATGTGGTACTCAGTTCTTTGTTTCTGTGATAGATCACTCAGTATTACAGACTCCAAGTTCATCCAAGTTCCTGCAAAGTACTTCTTTATGACTGTGTAATATTCCATTGTGTGTACGTACCGCACTTTTTTATCCAGTCCCCTTTCGATGGGAAGCGTGTTTCCAAGTTTTTGCTATTGTAAATAAAGCTGCAATAAACTTGCATGTGCACGTATCTTTTTCATAGAGTGATTTGAGTACTTCCAGTCATATTCTTAGTAGGAGGATTGTGGGGTCGCATGGAAGGTCTATTTTTAGATCTTTTAAGAATCGCCAAACTGTTTTCCACAGAGGTTGTCCTAGTTTACACTCCCACCAACAGTGTAGAAGTGTTCTCTTTTCCCTGCATCCTCTCCAGCATTTGTTGTTTTTTGCCCACTGTATATCTGACAAAGGCCAAAATCTAAGATCTACGAAGAACTCAAACGTGTCAAAAAGAAAAAAAAAAAAAAAAGCCTGATTACAAAGTGGGCAAAAGATATGAGTAGACACTTCTCAAAAGAAGTCATATGAGCAGTCAACAGATATATGAAAAAATACTTAGCTTCACTAGTCATCAAAGATATGCAAATTAAAACCACACTGAAATACCACCTAACTCCAGTCAAGGTGGCCATCATCAATAACTCAAAAAACAACAGAGGGTATATTCTTAAACACTCTTCTGGCTAACATGAGAAACAGAGACCCTGAAGCAATGGGTAGGAGTGCATCACACATTCCTTCTGTTGCTTTTCTGTTGCACATCTGGCTGCCTCCACACTGTCCAATCCTGGCAGCAGAAATCTTGGCACTATGAAATCTCTATTCTCTCATGATGACATCAAAGACTTGAAGAGAACATATTCCTATATATATATAAAGTGGCATATCTTTATGTGACAGTCTGTTTTCTGGTTGCTTGAATTTTTCCTGTTGTTCAGTTGACATTGCTGCTTTATATAGAAATGGTCAAGTGATGTGTGTTTTTCTTAGCTTTCTGATTTTTTTTATCAACTGAGCACAGACATACAAAAATACACATATGTTTATAAGTCCAACCTAATAACCAAAAAACAGTGTTTTCTAAAAATAATTTAATAAGACTGAAATTGTTGCAAATACAGTTTAAACATATTAGTTGGTTGAAAAATACCACCACTATAAACAAATACTTTTTAAACGTTTGTAAAAATAAAAGTTCTGCATACAAATTTTGTTTATTGATTCTTCTCCATTTTAATGGAATAAGAAAGGTTTTGTTGTCATAATCTGATGGGCATGGTTACTGCAGACATTTTATCATGTTGGCATTATGATTTAGTAGAATTTTAGTGTTTAATTCTTAAATGTACACTGAAACACTACTCAGAGTACTCTGGGCAATAACAATATCTGCTGCAGATGCATGGGGGATAAAGCAAATCTATTAGTGTTGGGAGTTTCTGGTCATTTAAATCTTTCACACATCAGTGGAAGAATAGATTTCTTAGCACTGAAAAGCACAATGACTACTTGCATATTATAGATTTGTGATTAAGTTAAAACTTCAAATTCCACTGAAAACTTGTATAATTAAAGGATTTTGCAAATGTATAATCTTTATGCATTCTGTAAAATGTTATTTTATTTTATTTTTTGGTTGGACTTTGTAATGACCTTATTCAAGAACATTGCATGGTATTGACTTTTGAAATGGCAGCAAAGAACAAGTCCCTCAAAAATCAATTCAATTGATTTCCATTCATGCAAATGCATTAAGTTTTATACTGGTTGATGTTCTTCTTTCCAAATGGATTACAATCAGACTAAAGACCAACTTTCCAGATTCTGCCCAATTCCACTTCTCACTCACAACACTTCCAAGATAGTCTTAGGAACACGAAAACATCAAGTCTGTCAAATAATTTATATTATTTCTAAAAACTTTAAGTATTAGCATACTAAAATGAATTACATTAATTATAAGCTACAGATAATTATGAGTATATTATTATAGTAAGACATCTATGATATGAGAAGATAACCTTATTGAGTATAAAACAGTTACCTAGATTTAAACATTTAAATTCATGCAGATATATGCCAATTTCAAATATATCCAGACTATTAAGGCTAAATTCAGTTCAATGTATATATTTATATTTTCTTAGTGTTCATGTAAAGATAATACCACCTGTCTCATGCAGAGTTGTAGTCAAGTCAGGAGATCCAAGTCTCAGTCTTATAATAGTTTAAGACTTTACAAGTCAATCAATATATTTTGACTTTATTCACCACTATATCCTGATGACTTCAAAAAGTTCTATCCCAGACATTTCTTCTAATCATCAAAACTTCTAATTGAATTATATGTTTTATTACCTCTGCTGAGTGGTTTCATAGTCATGTCTACATCAACATCTCTTTTTAACTTTTCATTTTCCCCCAAATCTTTAGACCAATTCTAATCTCTACTGTTTTGTGAGTGGCATTACCACTTGCCCCTTCAGGCAATCTCAGCCTCATCTCCTCCTCACATTCATCCCCTTTTCTGCATCTTCCACATTTAATTGATGACAAAGACCTACACATTCTAACTTTATACTAACTTCCAGACCCATTTCTTCTCAATGTATACAGTAGCTGCTTGAGTTTGAATCTTCATCACTTCTTATTTGATAACTCTAATGAATTGATAACAGATCTCTCTACCTCTAGTCCTTTTTCGCCTCAATTTTTCTTCATAGAGTTGCATTCAGAATCTGGAAAAAAATCTAGTCATGTTATTCATTCCTCACCCTTCCCCACTCTTGCTTAAAGTTCTTGCCTGCTTCTTTTAGATTTTTTTTTTAATAAGCTATAACTGGAACTACACTATTATATTTTGACTGAAATGGAAGAGTAGATGAACCTCACCTACAAAATATTAAGATTTCATATGATTAACTCTTAGGACAATTCAATCTCCCCAAATTTCACCATCATAGCTGAAATTTCTATGCCTTCCGTTCTTGGCACCAGAAGACCTGTGTCTCTTTACAAGACAGAAACCAGAGTAGTTATTGAGTCTTAGGATGATTTTATGAAATTAATAATGCTTAGGAGCACAATAAAAATAAAATACCCTGTCTCAATGCTGAGACCAGAGGGGAAAACATTCATGAAGATTTTAGATGACCTCTAACCATGTTAGTACATTCCCAGTGTCCTTTCTATTAAACCATATCACATCATCATAGCAGCTCAAATATGGCAATGAATGATTGATATTATAAACGAGGTGATAAGAAGGCTTTTGATGCTTGTCTACGGAAAGTATTTATATTCTTGACATTTCAGATTTTCTTGATATTTCAGACTATATATGCAACACTATTAAGTCAAGCAATGTTCTCTATCCATTCCAATTAGTATGTCCACGTTGATTCAAATCAACTCAAATCTTTGCTTGCACAGCACATAGCAGATACAAATCTACAACTCAATGGATTAACTTGCATTTAAGAGAAGGAAGAGGATAGAAGACTTGGGCAACAAGACAGAAGGGCAATCCTGACATCAGACTGGATCCATTTGCATCCTGATAATCAAAATCATACTGGATATAATTATATTCAATTCATTTTTAGTATATATTTTAATTTTTTAGAGACAGTCATCGAAACGGAATAAATCTATTAGCTTATAGGGCGTAAACATTAGTTATATAGATGCTACATGTAGGTTAGTGTTTCTCAACCTTGGCAGTATTGAAATTTTTAGCAGGATAGTTTGTTGTAAATGGCTTGTCCCGTGCATTGTAGAATGTTTAGCAGCATCCTTGGCCTCTACCCACTAGATTGCAGTAGCACCTTCCCCTTAGTCTGACAACCAACAATGTCTCTAAATATTGTCAAAGGTCCCCCTACAGTGGGGTGGAAAATTGCTTCTGACTGAGAACTAATGCAGACGAAAGACAAAATTATTTTTAGATTAGTGACATATTATTGAATTTTTTAAATGAAGAAATACACATAGATTCTTTCCCCACAGCATGAGGATAGTCTTTATATTTCTATGAAGAAACTTAAAAAGAAATTATACCCAAACAGTGGTATTCTTGACTCAATGGAGAGAGAAAAACCTATTCAGTAAATGGTGCTGGGAAAACTGGCTAATCACATGCAGAAGATTGAAACAGGGCCCCTACCTATCACCATACACAAAAATTAACTCTAAATGGATCAAAGTCCTAAATGTAAAACCTCAAACTATAAGAATCTTAGAAAATGCAGGAGACATCCTTATGGAAATTGGAACTGGCAACCAATTCCTATTCAGAACCCTAAATGCCCATACCTTAAGAAATAAGATAGATAAGTGGGACCTTATCAAACTGACGAGCTTCTGCAAAGCAAATGAATACATTTTTAAATTGTGTTCTTTAGTAAAAGTATTTCAGGGGCAAAGTTGTTTTTTTTTTTTTCCTATTGCTTAGCCCTTCATGGTAATCATAGGAAAGTATAGCAAGAAGATATTAACCGAACATCAGGGGCTAGTAATAAAAGCATATAAACAGAAAAAGAAAATTAATTCTCCCTGATGCAAAGAGAGATGGGAAATGAAGGATAAAGAGGGTCAGAAACATCAGATTTCTTCTACTCTATTTTATTAGTTCATTTTAAATTAAGCAACTGTATTTCGTACTATAAGCGAGGACATTTCTAGATTATTTTCAAATGTGAAATCATGTAATTCTCTTTATAATTCAATGAGCTAGATCCTATTAACAATTTTATTTCACAATTGTGGAAACTGAGGTTCCAAGAAGTTAAGTAACTTGAAACGAGCCACACAGTTACTAATTGACAAAGTCAGGGTATGACAGTAAGATCTGTGTTCTTAACAACTGTACTCTAAAAATGTATGCTAAATCAGATTGCTGGGATGCTATCTTCAGATTCTGTATTTAAATCTCCTGCTCTGGTCCATCAGTGCTTCCTGCCGGTCCTAGGTCAGATTACCTGAGATGTATGCTCTGAGACAGAGTTCTTACTGCATGAATTTATTGGGGGTAGGTAGGCTCTTGGTATCTATACCTCCATAAGAAGGAAAGGAATTCAGGCAGAAAAAGGGAGAAATTGAACTCTGATTCATTTGCAAGAAAAAAAAAAAAACAACTTGAGTCAATCCTATTAGGATACCTGCAATAGGCATGGCCCTTTTGAATTTTTCCACAATAATTCTGGAACTGAGCCTTTTTAGGAAATCATAGACCAGTCTCTGGATGTGGGCTGTTCTCAGAAGAGGATTCATTTTTGCCATGCTCAGGGAGAATCTCAGCCAAGAGTCATCAACTGGGAAGTTAGATGCAATAAACTGCGCTCTCTATCTTTGCCCTAGTCAGTAAACAAATAGAAAGGCATACTATTTGCACAATGTACTGGGGAAATGAAAATAGCTGATTATTAATGAAGGAGACCCATCTACAACTTCTAACCACTCTAAGTCCTACTCAGTCTTCCAAGAGTCACAGTGAATCATGCCAATCACCCTTTGTCCACACACAAGCTTGTTAGGGCAAATTTGTAGAGGTGCACTGCAGTAAAGATCCTCATGTGCCTATGTCCCCTGATCAGGCACCTTCTTCTTCTAATTTAAAGTTTGCTTCTCCAGCTTAGAAGCCTAATCCTAGCTACAGTGGTCAAATAAATATTCTTTGTGTTTGTCAATCCAGGTGGCCAGGGGGAGTGGCCTGAAAAATCTTGACAAAAATATCAACTCCCTTACCTGGATTTTGATAGCAAGAATTTGGGAGAAATCAATCAGAATTGACAATGTTAACAATTTCACAGATCTTCCCCAGAACCAGTTTGAACCCATTCAAGCCAAGTGTTCCTGGGTGGGAGTACTCTTCTCCAGTGTTGACTCAGTGACCCTAGTAGTTTCCATCATGTGACCCTGTCACCTTCAACACATGACTTCCAGGTTTTTTCCAGGGATGACCTTTAATCCACAGAGTCATCTTCATAAGTGTGGCTTCTTTTGTAGAGTAAACAGGTCCTTCTTGTGGTTGAATTTCATTCCTTTTATTTCTTCAAACAAAATTGTACTCACTCAGTTTCTTTCTGGCAGTTTCAAGCCCAAGTCCTCTTTGACCTTACCCACGGAATCGGCGATGGATGGCTTTGCCTGAAGCACCTTTACTCCACAGAAGCCGATCTGAAGGTGCTGGTAGGCACAGTCTGGAGGTGCTGGTAGGCACGGTCTGGAGGTGCTGGTAAGACTACAAGTCTTCCCTATAGATGTGGAGTACTAAGGGTTGAACCAGGCCTGCTACTGAGGTGTGGAGGCAGCCAAATTTCTAAATCACTCATATATTTGAAATGGAAATCACCCTTTAGAAATCTACAATCTGTTTTCCAATGTATTCTATTGGCATCTCAGAGAGTATGTCAAAAATGAGGAAAAGATTCTATCTGGAAAAAAAATGAACGGTGACATATTAGGTCTTAAGTAGTTTGGGTTACAACATGCATGAGTGCTGCTACTATGGATCTCACAAATCCAGTGACCCGCAGGAGAGGACATCTCAGCCTGGAAGCTGATACTTTGTCAAAACCTACAGCTGCAAGACATACAGTGCTCACCACAGCACAAAGAAAGAGGAATGAAGAAGGCAGCTGAGACAAGAGATATTAACAAAGACTGCTCTTCTTGAGGTTACTGGACTTTCATGTTACACAAATAATAGAGTTTGCAAGTCACTGTCTTTATTTGCATGCTAGGACATCTTTCCATTCTTGTGCTGGGACTTGGAGCACCAACACCAGCTCTCTACTAAGCACCCTGCTCATAATTCTTTACTGACTCTCTTGAAATGAGAAGGAAAGTTCATTTAATTACAACTCAATTCCCACCATATTGTTGTTGAAGCAAAGGAAGTCACACTTTCAAACAGTTATTTTAGGTTTAAATGGTTAGACTCCAGAAAAAAATAGAATGAACATTGAAAACATGTTAGATATAGTGCTTTTAGCTAAAATTACAAAGTTGCAATTACTAAAGAAGCATAGTTTCCATGTTGCTTTTCTAAATTAAAGACTATGAAATTACCTATTGGCACTAAACATGATTGCCTACATTGGCAAATATCTGGTTATCAAACAATAGAGAACAGAATAATAGACTGGGCCATATTGGTTAGCTTGGACCAAAGATCGTTAGCGTGTCTGAGATCTATTGTGTTTTCTTTATTCACTCATTCATTCTCTAAACTAATGGCCGTCCTATTATAAGAAAGACACTGTGTTAAATGTGGTGGGTGATAGAGACATAAAAATGAAAAGTTAAAATCACTTTTTGAAAGTTTGCACATAGTCCTAAACTAATGCAAAGATATTAGAGAGCTATCATATGATCTCACACTATGAATGCTATTAACCTATAGAGATCTTTATTTAAGTGTTCTTCCAGTTATGTACAATCATTACCTGCAGATAATTCAGTTGGAAAAACTAGATACTTAAACTTGAGACCAAAAAATCAATTGCAATTATATAGGCATTTGAACATGAAAAAAAAAAAAGAAATCACGATTGTGTTTTTCTGGTAAATCTTAAAATGCTAATAACATGTGTTACATAAGTACATGTTTGTCAGTCTTTTTTCATGTACTTATTAAACATATTGATATTTTAAGAGTTATCAGAAAAACAAAATCATGCTCATTAATAATGAGTAAAACTTAATATATTTTAAATAAAATTAAGTACATTTTAGAATTCTCCACCATTGCATATTATTTTTATTCTAAATAAAATAAAGAATAACACAAAATGTTGAGAATTTTAAAAAATCAGTCTTCTAACATTTGTGATTGTAGTTTTTATTAAGATAAGATCTTAGTTTGTTAATCTCAAAAAAAGTAAGGCAAACTTGTACAGCTCAGTGGAAGAGTTCATTTTAATTCAAAGTTACAAATTACTTTTGTTTGCCTAGTAAACAAAGGAATCTAGAGAAGTGAGTACTAAGCGTTTGTAAGAAAAAGGACCCATAGTTGAAAAGGAAGAAAATGCAGCAAAGATGGAAACTTGATTGGCTCAACATTTTGCTTGAGAGTGGATGTTTTTGTAAAATGTGCAGAAGCCCAGACTGGCTTGTCTTAAGTTATCCCTGGTACTATTTAATCTTGTCAAGTCTTCTTTTGAAAGTTTAACATTTGATATCTACAGCAGGAAGACTGACAGAAATTGTCAGCATTTTCTTTTTTTACTTCTGATGATAGTTTTTTCTTTTCACTGTATTTCATTAGTTTGCAAGAGAGAATTTTATTTTATGTAAAAAGAACCATGCTGAGCCTTTTATAAAAAGTATGTAAGAATATTGTTTGTTCCCAATCACAATATGCTTTTGATAGGATAATGTAAACTGGTCCATCTGTCTATGGAGTGGAACAAGAGAAATCGCTTTAGTGTGTAATTTATTTCTTTGGCACATGCTCTCAGCAGTGACTAAATCACTGCTATCCAGTAGGCATATGATTAGTTTCTTTTGATTTTTGTTATACTTCAGATCATTAGGCAATTCACTCAGCATTTTCCCTGGGCAACAGAATATCATGTGTGCATCTTAGTTTAGTTTATGTGAACATGTGAATGTATAACTGCCTCATTGAAAGGGGCGATTCAAAAGTCAGATTTAAGCATTACTAAATGTTCACATATTGGAAAAAGATATACATGTATTTAATTGGAGCATCAGACACATATGTCTGCAGCAGTGTGGTGTGGTACAGTATTCTTCACAACTGCATTAACTGAGTGGTCACTTGGAAAATAACATATTTAATTGCAAACCACTTGAAACTTTGCAGTCTGTAGATTTTATTCAACCTAATTCTACACTTGGTCCATAATGATAAATTAGAGAGTAGTAAACTAATAATATAAAATGACTGTATCAAAGTGACATATCAAAGTTTATATAAGAAAAGCAAGTTTTGAAACTTATATGCTAACATATGGCAGAACGCTCAAAATCCCAGAACTTTAGAAGGATGCTTGGAAAGAGAAGTATTGGAAATCTCAACTAGAATTAATACAATTGCTATTCTAATAGACGCTGTGCCTACATGCTTTGTATATGTTAACACTACAATTCCTAGGAGTCCCTTAAAAATAAGCATTTTTGTTTCCACATTAAAGACAAAATCAACTAAGTCTAAACGATTAGGAACAAAATCCAGGCTATGACAATAAATTGGAAGATTAGAATTCAAATTTGAATCCTTCTTACTCAGAAAACTCACATTTCTATGCTGTCTCTCATTTGGTTTGAATATAAACATAATGCATCTTTTTAAAAAGGCTTTGCAATCTATACAGTTTTTAGAACCTATATAAAATAAATTCCTCTTTTTTTTACTAACTACTTTAGATCTCTTGAAATTCAATCTGTAACTTAATCGTTATTGGATTATTATAAACTTGCAAATCTATGATTCATATATACTTGGGAACCATTTGGTCCTAAAAGTGCTGTTTTCATTCATTCTTTCACTAAGTGTTTGGAGTTCACTATGTATTGTACAGTGTGTCAGGTTTTGTTACATAGAGTCCCTGGTTTCATGGAGTAAATAATTTTTATTTAAAACATTTTTAAACATACAAATTTAAATTTATTTTCTCATCTTCACTTAAAGCTTGATTTTTATAAAACACATAAAATCATTTTTTAAAAGTTCTGTATCACAGGAAATTAAACAGTGGGAATATTTATTGCTTCATAGGTTCAAGTTCTATAAATTAAAACCAAATAATTGGAAGTGTACTCAATATGGAAACTATGCAATAAGATAAAGGGCCAAAATCTAATAAAGCAATATTTATGTAGTATTACTTACAGGATCTAAAAAGGATTCTGAATATCCTTTTTCTGAATATCTTATTTTGCTGTATTTTATATTTAAATATCTCTCTGCATGTACTAAGTCAAGTTACTTGGTCAAAATGTCTGATTTAGGAAAGTATTTAGCTTTACAGCATTCCATCTACAATTATCACCTTCAAAGGAATGAATATTATAATGCTGATAAAAATCTTCTAGCTTCTTTTGAATAATGTGCAATAAATTTTATTATGTCAACCCTATAGTAAGTCAAACAGATACCAAGAGATGGAACAATTGTACATAGTTCAGTAAAGAATATTGTTGATTTGTCCCATCTAAAAATTAGCCAATGAAATAATAGCAAAGTCATGGAACCAACCTAAGTGCCAATCAATGGTTGACTGAATAGAGAAAATGTGGTATATATACATCATGGAATATTACACAGCTCTAAAAATGAATGAAATCATATCCTTAGCAGCAACATGGATAGAACTGTAAGCTATTTCCCTGAGTGCACTGCTATCCAGTAGGCATATGACTCGTTTCTCAGAAACAGAAAAACTCAGAAACAGAAAAACAAGTAGCACATGTTCTCTCTTGTCAGTGGGAGCAAAACAATGGGTGTATATGGATAGAAAGATAGAAATAATATTTAGAGTCTATCATACTCAGTGATCTATCACAGAAACAAAGAACAGAGTACCATAAGTTCTCACTCATAAGCGGACCTTGAACAATTATCATAATACTTTAAGAAAGGGATTGGCAGTAATGGGAAGATGCCCAGGGGTGGGGGGTGGGGTGGGAATTGGCAGTAGTGCGAAGTTGCCAGGGTGGGGAGTGGGATTGGCAGTTGAGGGAAACTACCAGGGGAGAGAGGGGCACACCTCATCATTAAGGATACCTGCATAGTGAACCTTTGTATACCTAACCCTGAATTGTACCCCACATATTTAAAATAAAATTAAAATAAAGAAAAGAAATAATAGACATTGGGGACTACACAAAGGGGAAAAGTGGGAGAGACACTGGGGTTTAAAAATTATCTGTTAGGTACAATGTTCACTATTTGGGTAATATGTACACTAAAAGCCCATTCCCCCAAGGACATAATACACCCAAGTAATAAACATCCACATGTATCTCTTGAATATAAATTAAGATAACATTTTAAACAATAATAATTACAATGTGAGAAATATTTTAAAATAAAATAACAATTAACTAGTGAAATAAAGCGTACCAACTATGTTTGACGTGGTTTCAGGAAAACCACATTTGAAAAATTACAATTGCATTATTTTTCTCATCTCATCCTCAGTCCTTGACAGGAATTTGGTAGGCCACCATGCTATTTGCTTTTGCAGATTGCAGTAGTAAGTGAACGAAGATGAACTTCTTCAGAATTGGTCACGACTCTTTTCTTATTTTTCAGGTACAACAAAATCTTTGTCTGTATAAATCAGTAGACCAAGTGAATAAGAAATTTCCAACAGTGGCAGAAATGTCACTGTAGCTGTTATCTATCTGATTGCTGAACAGATTTTATCGTGGATGGTTTTCTGAGACTTTTCTCTGTGTGCACTGTGATCTTTTGCAGTCTTGTCACACCCAGTATCAAATTTCCATCTTTCAAGGACTTCACCACTTTCAATATTTAAGATGACTGTGACCAGTGTCTGAGCTGAACACTTGTATAAGCAGTCTTTTTGTTGTTCCACCACATTATTTAGCCATTTTATGAGCTCAAGATCAATAGTTATAAGCAAGGTGAGTCCATCGTTCTACACTTGAGCAAAGGTTTCAGAGGGATATATGTCACAGTGATATAAAATGCTGTTGAAAACAATAAGAAATTGACCATGATTTTGGCATAGTGAAGTGATTTCACACAGAATGAAGCCCTTGTCCTAGGAGAGCCAGAGAACATGGCCAGGCCCACAGACCAAGTCACACCCTTCCACCCAGCAGACAATAATCATAGTGGCTTCCGCAGCAGTTTCAAAAGTAACCAGGTTAATCATTTTTGTTTTGTAAATAAATAAACTTTAATTTGTATCTCAAACCTTGCATTATAATCTATTATGGAATGGTAAAAAAACAACAGCAATGTCACAAAGAAATAAATCAGGTGAATATTTTTAGAATTTTGAATTAATGGTAGACTTTCTAAATATGACCTGAAGAAGAAACCATGAAGGAGAAAGATTGAGTGCTTTGACTTTGTATAAACTAAAGGTATTTGCATGAAAAAAAACCATAAAATTACATGACACGTGCAAAGTCAGAAAAGATATTTATAAGTTATATTAGTCAGATGATTAACATGTTCAAATTATAAAGAGTTCTTAAATTTTTAAGAAATGATGGAAAAGAGATATTTCAAGAAATAAATTTAAAATTTAAATAAGCCCGTGAAAATGTGTTTTTCTTTAACAGTAAGCAGGAATATAGAAGTAAAATCAGTGTGATAGGGCTTTATGTTCCTGAGATGACAATTTAGAAATAAGTTACATCTACCATCATTGGGGTGTCATTAAGCTCAGCCCAGTCACACTGCCCTAAGTTGGTGTTACTATTGCCATTTTCTAGATCCATATTGGCAAGTTCATATCACTGGCAAGGTATTACTTATAGTCCCTGAAAATCTTTACCCTGTTTTGTCTCAGCAGAATAAATTCTCAAAGGGGAAGAATTTAGTGATGGGGTCCATTTTTCTTTTTTTTAATCATCTCACAGCACTAAGTTTCATGTGCTCCTTTCTGGAACCTAAGTGTTGACAGAGATATGGAAAAGGGAAAGCACACAATGATACATGTACTTAAATATGTTAGTAATCCAGATAACTATTTTCCACTTTTTCATCCGTATCTGTATTTTTCTGGCTATAAAGACATAATTGCAAACAACATCATGCAAATCAACATAATTTATGGTTCTCAATTATAAGCTTCCTTGAATACTGACTTCTATTATTTTTTTAAAGGTGCATATTCTATCTAACAGAAATCTTTGCTATTAGTTATCTTCATCATCGTCATACAATGGTTACAGTCTCAAACTGTCAAAGTATTTTGAAGTACTTTTTTTTCTGCTATGAAAAGCACAGTTCTTATCACAGTTTAGGGTCACACAATTTGAAGAACTATTCACTATATTATGATCATTTCAGCCAAGGGGGCAAAGCCTTCTGTCAATTTATCTGCTTCCCAAATGTTCAGTTGTAATTAATTAGGAGAAAAGAATGTAGAGAAAATGCATTTCAAAGATAAATCTAGTCATTGAGCAGTTCATCATTTCTTATAATTTTCCCATTTCTATAGCAACTGCCAAATTCATGTCTGCCTACAAATTTGGGAACAAAAGAAATCACAGAATGATATTTTTAAAAAATCTGGCATCAAGTCAAAAATAATATCTGACATTTGCATATTTGTGGTGTCAAAAAGCTTCAACAATACTGTTGGACTCAGAGTGCTGGAAAGCACTGAACTCCTGAATATTTGTTTCACTTTATTGTTTCCTGAGAGACCGAGAAATGTCAGAACATAAGTGATCCTGTCTTTACTTGCCCAGAGCTCATCATAAGTTCAAAGTCAGTCATAGAATTATGGCACTTTATGTCTAGAAAACGAAATCTGAAGTGTTCATCCCCCAGTCTTTCTCATATCATTCAATAAAACCATCATATACTTTGGTTCTCAAAGCCTGGAAATCAGTTTCTTAAATAAAACCTACTTACTACCAGTTATCACTACCTTTATTCCAAGCAGTCTATTTTGAACCACCCACACATCTTACCTCAATTATTAATTACTACAATCCGTCAGCTGGACTTAAGGCTTTTTCCTAATCTCTCAAAACAAGCAATCTCAATCCACTCACTCAAAATATATTTTTAAAGAATAAATTGGGTTAAAACATTCCATGCCTAAAACCATCCAATGAAGTCTCTCATTTCATTTAAGGCCCTGACAGTTTTCCAGAACTCAGTTCTACCTCTGTTCCTTGTATTCGTTATAGTTTAAACACTTAGGACTTTTACTAGTCCTTGATTATGTCTAGCTTCTTCACAATTTAATGCTTTTGCTCGTGACCAACTTACTTTCATCATTGAGATTTCAGCCCAAATGTATGTCCCTTTAAAGAGAACATTCTCATGAGCCCTGTTAAATGGTCCTCAGTATTCCTTCACCAGACGTTTGTTATGTCACTATTTCAGTTTCCTCATAGCACTTATAACTACTGAAGTCACTTTGTTTGCTTATTTAACTGTTTGTTGCTGTTTTTCTTCATGCTAGAATGAAACCTCCATCAGTGTACATGCCTTCCTCCTCCCATGTTTTTAATTCATTTCTACCATCTGCCTGGGTTCTATTAGCTGCTCAAGAAATATTGATAAACTGGGCTCGGTGGCTCAGCCTGTAATCCCGTGCCTTTGAGAGGCTGAGGTGAGTGGATTGCCTGAGCCCGCGGGTTCGAGACCCGCTGGGCAGTGAGACTTCATCTCTACAATAAATCAAAAAATCAGCCGGGCGTGGTAGCGCATCCCTGTAATTCCGGCTACTTGGAAGGCTGAGGCAGAAGGATCGCTGGAGTCCAGCAGGTTGAGGCTGTGGTGGCCGGGAGCGGCTTCTGCACTCCAGTCTGAGCAACAGAGTGAGACTCCAACTCAAAAAAAAAAAAAAGAAATATTGATAGAATAAAGTAGAACCCTTATTTCACTGATACAAAAAGTCACTAAAGTTTTCTTCTAATAAATAAACATACATAATCCAGATTCCCTGAGTCACATTTTAGTTCTCTTATGAACAACCAAAATAATCAGAATGCCTTTTAAAATGTTTGATTCAAGAAGGCATTCATATTTGTTGGAGAATTGAAGAGCTATAGAGACTTCCCAGAAAGAACAACAACAACAACAAAAAAAATGTAGCCTTAAGCCAATCACTTGTGTAAAAGATGCGAAGTAAAATCGAATTTCCAATTCATATAACCTAAAACAAGGGACTCAGAAACAGAAGATAGAGGTTTTACAACTGAGCAACACTGCTCTATGGAAGAAAGACTCCTGTTGTTCTAGATGGCCTATACAAGTACAAGGAAAAGTCTCACTTCAGATATTCAAAGTAGTCTACCACAACTACAAGCAAGCACCTCACTCAAGTTGTTTCATCAAAGAGTGACTCATTCTATTGACTCATTGGTTAGAATAAGAATATCAGTAGCAGACAAGGTTGTAACTACTACATAGCTATTCTTATTTTAAATAAAGGTTATACATGGGATATATTCATTGCCTCTTATTATTTTCTGCCCAGTGCCCCTCTTTCAACTGGACAACTGCCCGTTCTTTATCCCATATGATTCCGGTGGTGCTGTCAATCATAATGCCTTTTCTGCCTTCTGGAAAAAGCAAGGCCTGTGACCCAGATTTAATCCATTATGCTTTCTCATCTTTCAATCTATAGTTATTAGCCTCATGGGTGAGCATGAGATCAAACAGAACACTTGAGATTTTTAAAAATTCTAGAAGGGAGTGCTTCTCTATAAACTCCATGAAATAAATGAAAATATGAGCCTGTATCCTCCCCGAGCTATCATAGAGAAAACCCCAAGACTGAAAACAAGAACATAAAAACAGAGTTCAGTGATACACGAAAAGAGATGATGTTATACTGGTGGGGTCTGAACTCCTGGATCCCAATACTCATAAAATCAAATCCATCCATCATATGTAAATAAGAAATTACCTTATTTCCGTTGCCTAATCTATGATTAATGTTGCTTACAATAAAATAATTTTGACCTTACATTTGTGGTTTATAAATATGATAACTTGATATTGTACATCAAAAAAGGTAATATTTTGAAACATTGAAATGTTTATTATCTCATTGAAAGTCTACATACTATGATTTATAGTGATATAACACATCTTTAGTTCTTTACAAGTAGTTTTATTCCATTTCATTTATTGACAATTTTATTTAAAGTATTTATTCATTCATCAGAAGAATCCCACACTGAAATCAATTTAGATAAATGAATAATATCTATGCAATCATTATACTTACACTAAATATGTGTTCTATTTTACTGACCAATGGAAAAGATGCAAAAAGCAATTACACTAAATATATGTAATTCATGTTCCAAATGTTCTCTTCAAGACTTTATTTTCATAGTTATAGGCCTCAGGAGGGTTGATCTTCACTTTAATTCTAACAGGAAACTTCAATTTCATCAGGAAAAATAATTGTAAATCCTGATGATAAATCTCTCAGAGGAATTTGCTGATTCAATACTTCAAGGCAACTAGTGTTTTGCCCTCAATTTTATTTTTATTGTTTTTGAATGATTAATATACAGACATTGACTAATAATTTATTTTGCTGAATTGAATTGCAATGTTATTGATGGATTTAGAAATGGGACTTGAAGATATATTATCATAACTATAGAGCTTAAAACATTAAGCCAATGGGGCCAGAGGGGGAAAAAATATACCTAAATCTAAAGCTCAACTTCAAAATAAAAATTATGCGTGACTATTTTGACAAAATAGTCAAAATGACAAGTGCTTATTGGTAGTGGTGCTCAGATGTTTATAAAAGTCTCATCCAACTGGAAAACCAGAAGCGATATAAACTACAATCAGATCCTCTCTTATGGACTCTCAATTTTCCAAACAAGTTATGAGAGTGATGTTGCTTCTAATAAAATATTGGTTTTAAATGGATTTCCTGGTACAATTCCAAGGAGAAAGTGTGTACCATTGAGACTTGGGGAGACTTGAGTACATTAGATTCTAAAAGGATTCTTGAACTCTGTGGCCAGAAGCCAAATGATATTTTTTTAAATAATCAAGAGTACATTAGAGATTTTCCTAAAGTGAAGATAACATTAGAAGTTGAAGTGAATAACATCTATTTGGAGAAATTCATTAGGATTTTATAATATGAGTGCCGGGGATGCAGTTTTTCATTAAAAGGAATGGGCAGTCAAGAGTATATATTTCCTCAGCATCAGACAATACACTATAGAAAGAGAACATGATGTAATTAATAATGGTATTAAGAATCTGTCACAATTGTCTCACCTGTGCCCCCTTTTTGCAGTAGAGAAACTATTACAGTAGAGAGACAAGGACACACACTATTTAAAATATGTACTTGAAGGAATACTCTAACACCACCATAAATCCAGTTGAGTGCGTTTTCTTTTTTTTTTTAATTCTCATATGTAATAAAGCAGAAAGTCTTCTGGAAACAAGGTCATTTCGTGCTTGAAACACCAGACTGGGGAGTCAAGAATCGGAATTCTAGCTCCTAGTACTCTACAATCAACTTATTCAGATTATTCTGAGTCTCAACTTTTTTCATCTGTACAATAAGAAAGTTGATGAAATTATCTTTAATATCCCTTTGTTTTCAAAATTACTTGATTATATTATATGTACAGACACTGTAGGACTTTTTAACAAACAAAATATATAAAGAAGTATTTTGTTCTATAACTTAATTTAAATATACAAACAAGCAAATCAAAATAATCTGACAGAAGATAGATATAAGGTTTTAAAATTTAGGGACATTGGCTGTTCCTCCTCTCAGATTTGTCATCTTTAGACTTTAGGGAGAAAACCCTTTCCTCCTCCCTCTGTCCATTTTTCCTGGTTTTACTTTTCATAACCCATCTGAAGACTAAAAATGCGGTTATAGTCTAAAATCCTGACTTGGCAAAATTTCTAATATCTAAACGATTTGGAAGATGGCTTACACTTGCATATAACACTAATGTGTATTGTCATAATGGATTATGCAGGTTTGTTTGTTTATAGTGGTCTTAAATACTATGTTAGCTTTGGGCAAGTTTGCTTTCTTTATCAGTTAATTATCATATATTATCTATTTCACAAAATTGACCCAGTTTTTTTTACACATTATGTGCATTTATCTAAGTATGTAGTTTGTTGATGAATGGGATATTTCCACAGTCTAAAATATGTTTCTTATTAGTTGTAGAAAGGAAAACAGTAGTTATATGATAGAGCTGCCTGGTGGACAGCACCTTAACCAGATGGTCAAAGTTAGCATCAACAATAATGAAACAAATTGACATCATTCCCTGCTCATTGAATCCACTAAGAAAAAACACAGCATCATTTCTGTGGTGCTCCTGCCCAGAATGCATAACATGAATCTAATCATGAGGAAATATCAGACACATTTAAATAACTGGCCTGTACACTTCCAAAATTTCAAAGTCATGAGAAACAAAAAACAGCTGGGCAATTGTTGCAGATTGAAAGATAATAAATAGACATGACAACTAAATGGAATGTGTGAGTCTGAATTAGATTCTAGGCTGAGAATAAAAATAATCATAGAGAACATTTTGGAGCAATTGGTGAAATTTGATTATAGACTGAGGACTAAATAACAATAATACATTAATATTTAATTTCTCATTTTGATAAATACACGGTGTTAATTAACATGATATGTTTGTACCTATGAAATACACACTTAAATATTTGTAGATTAAAAAGATACCACATCTACAACTTATCCTCTAAATGGCCAAATGACTCATGGGGGAAATAAGTGTTTATGTATATGTGAGGAGAGAGGGAGAAAGAAAGAGAGAAGAGAGCAAGAGAGACAGAAAATGACAGACAGAGGGAGAAAGAGGAGAAGGGTGATAAGTGGTGGAGAGACTGATAACAGTAAATGGAACTAAAAAATTGACTCTTAGACCATATTATATACATATGGATATAGTGGCATTTGGAACATAGCCTGGCATAAGAACTTCATAATAACTGACTATTGTTATATGCAAAATATATGACATTTAATAGGGCCTCCATAAATGGGTTTAATATTTGTAGAATTATAATAAATCTAATTAAAAGTTACTACCTAATTTTTACTTTCTAAGAGTTAGAAGCCTGAAAAAAAATTGTAGCCATGAAGATAATACTTCATATTTTTGCATTATTCCACTGCATTAATTTAGCATCTATTAAACTAAACAGAGTAGTTCTAACATACAAGATTGAATCTGAGATTAAATAAAAGGTACAATAGGCATTAATTGTTTTGAATGCCTTGAGATGCTTTTAAAGTTCTTTAAATGTACCCAGCCACAGTATACTAATTTTAAATGATCAACTCTCATAAAGTAATTGGAGTATAGCCTTAACTCATTTAATAATACTTACATAGCTAAGGGCTTCCATGTCAAGCTAAGTATAGAGGTTTTTATGAGCCTATTTTGTAGATACTTGGACACTTTCTTTTTAATATCTCAATATAATTATAATTAGATCAGGAAGTCTAGTAATATTTTGAGATAATTGTGCATAAATTAATTGCTAAAGGGCACAATTAACTTTTTATTAACGTTTGTGATAATAAACATTCCACTTGGTTTCTAATATTTCATAAATTATATTCCATATTTTAATTGTTCTTATATTAAGTTTTATTACTTAATGTCCTTGAATATTTGCCTTGGGGACCAAAGCAAACACTCCACCATGCTTAATCCTAGAGAAAACCTGCATTCAATTAGACATTGTGATTCAGGCCAGGCGCTGGCCCAAATCTCCAACTGCTGTCAAAGGCAAGGAAAAAGAGTTCTTTTATAGGAAACTTCATGAAAGAACAAGCCTATGACAAAAGTAGTGCTGTTACAAAATTATGTAGCTTGTCTCTTCATGAAAACTCTGATTTCTTTAACCTATTGAAATCTCTCATCAGACTAAAATCATCTTTTGATTCAGTGTATTTAATCCTGAATTTAATACCGAGGATGTAGTAGGTTATTCACTCTTTGGGGCTACAGCATAACACATTTTGAGTAATGTCCCCCTCCCTCACATTTTTAAACAATATATCTAATTTTTCAAAAGCAAATATTTCAATTTTTATGCTTTGAGGGTTCTAATCTGGCTCCAAAACACTGGAACCCAAGTAGGAAAAGCAGGATGGTGTTCCCCAGTTTAGTTAGCAGATTTTTGTTATCTTGTTATTTTCCATCTGAAGATTCTGAGTCCAAAGTCTCTTTAACAATGTTATTAAATATCTAGATACAAATTCCCTGAATCAGGAGGCAGTTATATGATTAGCTGATATAATAACTGACTGTATTTTTGACATCTGGAACCACTTTTCCAATGGTTTCTCTTACAAGTTTTCTTAAACTTTATTACTCCAGGGGTATTGAGAGGCTTTCTGGGTTTGTCTTCAGAGGAAGGACAGGAGGAGTCACTGGGAACCTGTGACTAAAACTAGAAAACTTCTCCATTCACAGCCTGGGCTCATGGAGACCTCATGGACAAGGCTGCACTGGAAGGAAAGTAATGGAGAAGTTGGGTCCTTTGAGACTGCAAGATGGGAAAGATGAACATGGGACCAGGCCAGGACAGCAAAGGCCCTGAAACCTAGAAGTAGAGACAGAGTAGAATTCATTGCCACAGCCATCTAGAAGGATGCCATGAAGGCATTAAATGGCATTCTTTGTCTAGCCTCTATAAGATTTTCACTTTAAGTGAAAGAAAAGAAAGTTTTAAAAGCATACTTAGAGCTTTTAGGAATCGCCAGACTGTTTTCCACAGAGGTTGCACTACTTTGCACTCCCACCAACACTGTTCCCTTTTCACCACACCCTCTCCAGCAACTGTTATTTTTTGAGTTATTGATAATGGCCATTCTGACTGGATATAGGTGGTATCGCAGTGTGGTTTTGATTTGCATCTCCTTGATGATTACTGAGGTTGAACATTTCTTCATGTGTCTGTTGGCTGCTCGGATGTCTTCCTTTG
>NW_007076329.1:169140-195080 GCF_000164805.1 Carlito syrichta
TTTGTCAGACCTGGAGTTGGCAAATACTTTTTCCCAGTCTGTGGGCTGTCTCCCTGCTCTCTTGATGGTTTATTTGGCTTTGCAGAGGACCTTGAACATCTATTGTTCAAGGTTACATGTTCTCGCTTATATAGTGGACCTTGAACATCTACCATAATACTATAAGAAGAGAAGTGACAGTGGTGGGAAACTATGGTGGGGGGAGGGAGGGGAAGGGAGGTGGGATTAATGGTAGTCAATATCTGTCTGGGGACGGGGAGACACCCCTTACCAACAAGGGTGCCTGAACGAAACTTATTTGTATACCTAACCCTTAACTGTACCCCACAATATCAAAACAAAAAATATTGATTAATAAAAAAACATACTTTTGTGAAAGATCTCAATTATGTATTCTTAAATGTAAAAGGCAAACTGTAAAAATTTATGTACATTGATTTCACTTTGTGTTAAAAATACTGTTTATGATTATATATTTGCATGTATGTCTTTAAATGCAGAGAAATTTCTTGATTCTCAGGAGAGGAATTGGCATGGGGAGATGAGGAAATGGAACCTTTTGTTGTTTATTTATTTTGTTTTATTTTATTTAATAATAATTATTTTACTTTATTTCATCCTTCAAAATCATTTCAGTACAAAAGAAATAAATGTGAGCCACATATGAGAGCCACATATGTGATTTTAAATTTTTAGTAGACACATTTTAAAAAAGAAACAGGTGGAATTTAACTTAAAATGCATATTATTTAACAATATACCAAAATATTATCATCTGAATATGTAATCAATATAAAATTATTATTAAACCTATTGTACATTTTACACATATCAATTTGGACTAGCCACATTTTAAGCACTTAAATGTAGGGACATGTGGTTAGTGGTTGCTAGACTGGACAATATAGTTTTATTAGTTTAAATTATTACTAGTATTTATTTATATAATAAAATATTAATAATAATATATACTGAAAATGACTGTGTGCAAGTAAAATAACTAAATTTCCTAACTACTCTATTTCTTTATATCAATAAGAATATAGCTGAAGTCGATCACTTTCTCATTATGCTATCTCATTAAGCTAATCGAACCAGGTCACTTTTTCGTCAAGGTCTAAACCACCTTGATACCAAATAACAGCACCTCTTTTAATCTCTTTTGACTTAAATAAGTGCCTGATCCAATAAATGCATACAATACTCATTAATATTGATAAATATTGAAGAAGGAAATAAATCACAATGCCTGTGCTTTATAAATAGCATGAAACAGTAGGGAAAAAAATACTACTATCTCTGTTAAGCATAAGGCAGATTGCAGTGTCATTAGTAAGCACAGTCATGGGGCATTAGGAGAGAAAATCTGCCAATCCAAGACTGAAATAGAAAATTTAACATGGGCAGGATTTGGACAGAAACAGTTAGAAAGTAGACATGACTGAATTATGAGCAACTGGTTTTTCACATCTTGAAGAGACAGTTAATCTCACTGTCGATTAAAGAGGAGCTCCTTGATGTCCTGCAGTCAATGTTAAACAAGAGCAAATGTTACTTTCACTTCCTTTTACTTTCTGTGAATTTAGCCATGAGCAGGAAAAAAAAGTCGCTAAAACTAGGAAACTTGCTCCCGTTGACACTGTTTTTCCATGTGCCCAGAGCAGTCTAGACCAGCTGCAAAGCAGACACTTGTTTCTCAAATCATTTCGAAGAAGTCAGTGGACTTTATTCACTTTGTTTCATACTCAAAGCCCTGTAGTTATTGTAAAACCTTAGGAGAAAAGAGAATTTAAATTATCCACAGGCTTCCTTGCATTGTACAGGGATCATGGCTGAGGCATTATCTTCCCAATGAAGCCCATTTGGCTCAGGTAGCAGAATAATGGGTGACCCATTAGAATGATTGTACACACATCACACAAAATATTCTATGCACACTCACACTCACATGCTCATAGCACATAAAACACACACATAGACATACACTACAGACACAAATATACTATACATACATAACAAGCATCCATAAATATTAAATTTAAATTATATTGCCATAAATTTTACTGTGTCATTTTTGTTTGTATATTTAAGATTAGAGCTTGTTCAATGTGTACAATGATTTTTTAAAAGAACCTACACCTAATTTTTATTTCATTTTTCTTTTCAGTTAATATTTTCCATGGGTTTTCAGTGTTGCTATCCTGCTGACTCTAGCTGTTCTTTTTGAAAAAGAAAAAAAACTGCATCATTCAAAAAAATTCTTGACATAATTTTATCTGAGAGTTTCTTAAGTAACTACCTCCTCATCTTATATCCCACATATCAGATAACACATTGAACATCAGATATATGTATAGAGCAACATCATATATATAATGACATCATATATCTGCAATTATTATATATAACCATATATGTATAAATTTAGGTCATACATCTCTATATATTATATATTTCTATATCTATGTATCTCTAGAAGAACAAACACTTCTAGTCAACTTTGGATGCTGACAAGCTGGCAGCATTTCTTTAACTTCTTTATCTTTATTTTTGGAGTGAGGGAGGAAGACATACCTGTTCTTAACTTGCACATCAAAATCTTTCTTTCAAGTTAGTTTGGCAACATTAGCTCTTTTTGCAGTGCAAGAAATCTTTGATCTTTCTAGAAGAGTCTACTTTATTTGAGAACATGACAAGCCTCACGAAAAAGTACAATGCGCACAATATATGAGTATTGTATGAATGACATGACATTTTTACACACTGGTGTTTGAACGTGATTGCATCAGTTTTGAAGGAGTATTCTGCACGTTGTGACTTGTTTTATCAATATTTCTCTTTGGAGATTCAAAAACCACAGTTGAAGCATGTGCTTTTGTCTTTCTGATGTAATGATATGAAAATGTGTATGACTGTAAAGGATGATTTCATCTCATCTACTAGTATTTTGTCTTCTCCATTCAAAACCTCATCAATGGATATCCTCTTACCTGTTTCTGTCATTTCTTTTATATCATGATCAAACTTTCTGCTGTAATAATATATAGGAATGGATTCCTGTAATGAGTGATAGATACAAAGAGTTGAACCTTCTGTTCTGATGACCATGTGGGTAACTATGGTATTGCATCAAGTTTGGTTAGAAATTTCCCTCTTTTTACCAGAGACTATGCTAGATGGATATTTTATATCCACATATACTGTTGATTCTTAGGTGGTACACTGGATCAGGTAAATGTACCACTCCATTCATAAGTGGTATATTTGTCAGAAGGTAACAAAGACTTTAAAGAAATCACTATTGTCCCCTTTTTATTCAAACAAAGTAGCTTTCCTTTTATACATGAAAAATGCAAAGCAAAATCCAATACAGTTACCTTATTGGGAGCCAAATACTCCATTCAAGTGGTAGAAGATAAGCATGGCCAGCAAAGAAAGTTTTGTGGGCCAACTCTCAAACAACAACAACAACAACAACAACAAAACAACAAAAAAAGAAAAAGAAAACACTTCCGTGATTTGAATTTTGCTAGCTTTATCAAAACAAGGGAAGAATCCTTGTATTAGACAATTGCAAAGCTGTAGAAAAATTCAAATGAACTCAATCAGTTTTAAATTTACAGTATGAACCAGACATTAATATACTCAGAACAATTGTAATTAAATAGGTTTTTGATACCCACAATGTTTCTGTACATTTGTATGTTGAGTTAAAAAATAGCCTGTTGACTAGGCTCCAGGGTGGCATGAGAGGAGTAAAACAAAGAATGATCATGTGGGTTCTGGAAACAAAGACTATTGCTGCTCTTCAAAGTTATAATTTTATATAAACACATATGTAGATACATGCAATATATACCAATACAGTGATATATATTGATATATAAATTATATATGATAAATATATATAAATAAATTCTGCAATATATTTTTATTCATTGTACATATAATGACCATAACTTAAAAACTTCTGTAGCCAAATTTCTAGCATAAAAAGAGCAAGTGATATTTTTTTATGATCATTATGTGCAAAGTACTACTAAGTTTCTTCCATATATGATTTTGTTTAGTTCTTAAAAGTAGTCTGTGATCAGAATAACATATAGTGGTAATTTTGGATACCAACCTAAACACATCCCACCCCTAACAGTTGTTGTTGTAACTTGCTCTATTGTTTGTTTATTGGTTGAGTGACTTGGCTTAACTAATTCTGGGATGTTTTATTTTCCTCAGTCTGTAGCATGTCATGTCTGTTTTGATTGTTTTACTTTCTTGCTATCAACCTTTAGCCTGTCTAGTTAGTGTTCTCCTGGGTAGAATGAGCCAGTTGTGGCCACTTAGATATTTTATCCTTTATCATTCAATGTGTCGGTAGCTTGGAGGTTGCTATTACATTTAAAGGGGTTTGCTTCTTTATCCAGAGACTATGCTGATTCTATCTGTAGCTTAAATAATGCTTTAAATTTTCATTATATTCTTCTCTGATTACTCTTAATTTCTGCCTAGTGCTGGTGCACATATAAGGTTCCTAATAAGCTTAACAGCTGATCTCTCATCAGAAACATGCGGCCCACAGAGTAGTGGGATGTACTGAAAGTAGAGAACCAAACACAAACTTTTCAACCAAAAGTTTTATTTCAGTAAAGCTATCTTTCAAAAAGAGAGCAAATAAAGTCATTTACAGATAAAGAAAAATAGTGAATTTGTTACTATCAGATTTTCCTTTCCAGGAATACTACAAGAACTTCTTCAGTCTAAAAGCCAGTGACACCAGACAGTAATTCTAATTCACAAGGAAAAAAATAAAGATTTCCAGCAAAGGCAATTATGTAGATAATTATTAATGACAGCTTAATTGCATGTTTCTTCTTTCCTCACTTATTTTAAAAGTAATTGTAGAAAAATATGTATACAACTATATCATAGGTCTCTGATATATATATATTAATCTAACCATAACAAAATATTATTAAGCAATCCAATCAAAAATAAGAAATTATCATGGTAGATTAAATAAGAGCCTCTTGCTTTTATATAATACCAACTGTATGTTGTCTACAAGAGTCATATTTTATATTCAAAGATACAAGCATACTGAAAGCAAAAAGATTAAACAAGATATGCCATGCAAATAGCATATATAAGAGAGCTAGAGTTGCTATGCTAATATCAGCCAAGGCAAAAAATGTTATTAGAGATCAAGAAGGGCATTTATGATAATAATCATTAATCCATCAGAAAGCCAAAACAATTAAAACATAATTACTAGAATTGAAGGATAAATAAATAATTTAACAATAATAGAAACTTCAGTAGCCTTATTTCAATAAGCATTAGTAATAAAAGAAAAATAAAAACTGAAATATATAAAAATTGTACTTATATATAAAATATGTATATACGTATTTATCAATATTTATATTTATATATAGATTGTCTTTTCAAATATATTATCAAGAAAGTGAAAAGACAACTCATAGAAGGAGAAAAATATTTGCCCATTATATTTCTGAGATATAAGAAACTTGACATGACTAATATATAATGAACTTTCATAACTAAATGATAAAAAGGAAATAATGCCATTAAAAATAGACAAAGGAGCTGAATAGACATTTTTCTAAAGATGATATGTAAAAGGTGAATAAGTGCATGGAAAGTGCTGAACATCATCAGTTGTTAGGGAAATGCAAAATAAAACCATTATGAGATAGCACTTCATGTCCACTGTCATGCTACCATTTAAAAGAATATCAGACAGTAACAAGTATTGTCAATGATGTGAAGAAACTGGAACCCTCACTTATTGGTGGTGGAAATGTAAAATGTTAAAAGTTTAGAAAGCATTTTGGCAGTTCCTTACAAATGTGAAACAGAATTATTGCATCACCTAGAATTTTCACTCTTAGTAAGTACACACATACACAAATTAAAAACATATTCCACACTAAAATTTGTATACAAATTTCATGGCAGCATTATTCATAATACCAAAAATGAAAACAACTCAAATATCCCTTAACTGAAGGATGAATAAACAACATGAGGTCTATTCATACAATGGAATATCATTGGCAATAACAACGAATTGAGTACTAACACATGCTCAAACATGAATTTACCTTGAAAACATTCTAAGTCAGTCAGTCATAAAAGACTACACATTGTGAAATAAGAAATATCCAGAATAGACAAATCTATAGATCTAGAAAGGTTATTAGTGATTGCCTGGGACTTGGAGTAAGAGAATGGATTGTGCCTGGTTTTTTGGGAAGAGAAGAAAAGTTTTTGAAATTAGATAGTGGTAATGGTTGAAAACTTTGTGAAGATTCTAAAAAATATCAAGTTCTACATTTTAAATGAGTGAATTAATACCATTAAGCTAATTTAAGAAACAGAGCTAACAGAGTTAGAGGGTTTAATTAACACACACTTGGTCATGTTTCCAGCAAATGGAAAACAAAGATTTGACTTTATGATTGTTCAAGCACAGACTCTATTATCTTTTCACTCTATATGTCTTAGTATACAATATAAATCCAGAGTAAAACTAGTCTGTGGATCATTTTGCAGAGAGGGATCAAATAAGTTGATGTTGCTTGCCTTACACATCAGAGAGTTTTACATTCAAAGCATAGATGCCCTTTAGTGAAGGCTCACACTACTGAATAGCAAGTAATAGCATAGTGACTCCCAGAAATCCTGTGGGCATCTTTCTAGGCAACTGAAGCAGGTGTCAGTCTGCAAAACACTGTGATACAAGCAAAGTGTTCTTATAGATTTCAAGCACCCCTATGATAAAAGGCTTTTTTCATTGCCTTTTTTCCTGGTTTGAACCCCTACCCCAGATTAGACCCCAAAATGCTGTTTGTTTTCCCAGTCTAACCTGTAGCCACAGTCCATCATAGCCTCTCTCAATGAGTCAGCATTAAGGAGAACTCTCAAATGTACCAACACAAAGTAAAGTGGAAGGTTCTCTATCTCCAAACATGATATTAGAAGGGTAAAATCCTAAAGTAAAAGGACTTCAATTTCATTCCTAGAGACTCAGCCAGAAAAACAGGTGACAGAGGACAGGCTTCCTTTCTAGGCGTTCTACTTGCTACCTAGAACATGACCTTTGTGTAAGACTGCCAGGTCTACTTTACCTAGTGGTGGTGGAATCCTGTCTCTATAAACTAGTCTTAAAATAATGTGCCATAAAAATTTTACTTTTCTTGAAATAAAATAGCAATATGAGCAACACATAAATGAGGGAGCAGAGTTGAGAAAGCTTAAACATTCATGTGGGTCCATATCTATGTCTATTCCACACACTGGTATTCTCTGTGTCTTGTGACTTTTCTACTACAAAACCAGAATTTTCCAGTTTATTCTATGAGATGCTACTGTAGATAGTTATATTCTCAGACTTCACTTTACTTCTCATTTTGTTTTGTGTAAAACTGAAAATTTTTGTACTAGGAAAGTGGATAATCTTTCTTCTTAGAAGTCAACACTTTGACTATACATGGAGAGGAGTCACATTAATATCTTCAGTACACTAAATCATAAAGTGACTGCATGCATTCCTGCTAGGAAATTCCTTCCTAAGTACTAGTGCCCTGACTGGAAATTATTACCTGGACAAAATGTGGCGATTGTGTAGAGTTTTCTGCTCACCCTGTGTTTTCTTCAGACATTGTGCTTTGAGTGACTACAAAAATAATTTGTATTATCAACTGTATTTTAATTAAAGAGAACAAGAAAGCATATTTTATAAAATTATATCTTATATATAATTACATATAGGTAGATATATGAGGGGATTCAAAAAACAATTTATTTATTAAAAATTGTGTATTTATTCTTACATGTTTAAACTAGTCACTTCAAAGTACTCTCAGTTTGATGCAATATACCTACTGAGACTTTTCCACTGTTCAAAACAGCTTCTGAACTCATCAATTTTTAAAGGTTTATTTTCTTTTATTTCAAAGTTCTGGGGTACAAGTCAGGATTGTGTGCATAAGTAGTTTAGGTACAGGTGAAGTTTAGGGTCTCCCATTGGACCACAAGCCACCTGGATTATGATCAGGCACCCTTATAGATGCTATGTGCCCCCTCCATGGCAGTGTTCCTCTACTGCCAATCCCTTTTTTGTAGTATTATGATAGATGTTCAGAGTCCAATTATGAATGAGAATATGTGGTACTCAGATCTTTGTTTCTGTGACAGATCACTGAGCATGATAGACTTCAAATCCATCCAAGTTGCTGCGAAGTCCATACTTTTGTCCTTCTTTATGGCTGTGTAATATTCCATTGTGTATATGTATCACACTGTTTTTACTCAGTCCAGTCTTGATGGCCAGCATGGCTGGTTTCATGTTTTTCCTATTGTGAATAGTACTGCAAAAAACATGCATGTGTAGATATCTTTTTGGTAGAATGATTTGAGTTCCTCCAGGTATATTCCCAGAAGGGGGATTTCTGGGTCATATAGAAGGTCAATTTCTAGTTATTTTAGAATTCACCACACTCTTTCCACAGAGGTTGAACTAGTTAACACTCACCAACAATGTAGAAATGTTCCCTTTTCTCCACATCCTCTCCAGCATCTGTTGTTTTTTGTTTTATTAATGATGGCCATTATTACTGGAGTTAAGTGATATCTCAATGTCATTTTCATTTTCATTTCTCTGATGATTAGTGAGGCTGAGCATTTTTTCATGTGTTTGTTGGCTGCTTGTACATCTTCTTTGGGAAAGTGTGTATTCATGTCTTTTGCCCATTTTTTAATGGAACTGCTTTTTTGTTTGTTTTTTGGTTTTTTGTTTTGTTTTTGTTTTCCTTTCTGGCACATTTGAGTTCCTTATAGATCCTGGATGTTGCCTTTGTCAGATATACAGCTGGCAAATGTCCTTTCCCATTCTGTGGGCTACAATAATCAAAACAGTCAGGTAATGGTACAAAGACAGGCATATAGATCAATGGAACAGGATAGAGATTCCAGAGCAAAACCTCAATTTCTCAACCAACTCATCTTCGACAAAGCCTCCAGCAACAACTACTGGGAACAGAAGAACCTACTCAGCAAATAGTGCTGGGAAAACTGGCTGACCATATGTAAGAGATTGAAACAGGACCCCTACCTATCACCATACACAAAAATCAACACTAAATGTATCAAAGACCTAAACGTAAAACCTCAAACTGTAAGAATCTTAGAAAACACAGGAGACACCCTTACGGAAATTGGAATAGGCAACCAATTCCTGTTCAAAACCCCAAATGCCCATGCCATAAGAGATAAGATTGACAAGTAGGACCTCATCGAACTGATAAACTTCTGCAAAACAAAACAAAATGAAAAATAACTCATCAATTTTGATGCCTTTTTTTTTTTGGTTTCACCTCTTCCACAACGACAAAACGTTTCCTTTTGAGGACTTTTTCATCTCAGAAAACAACAACAAAAAACAGTCACTCAGAGCAAGATTAGGTGAATAGGGAGGGTGAGGTATGGGGGTGTCATGCCATTTTTGGTCAAAAACTGCTAAACACTTATTGTGGTATGGGCTGGTGTGTTCATAAATCACTCATTATGAAATGGGCAGACGTGTTGAAAAAAATCTCCAAAAAAAAATTCACTGAAGCCAAGTTTAGCCTCTCACAGCAATACTTGCTTGTACACTGATGCTGATGGGATCCTAGAACACTTACCTAGTGGGGGAAGCCTATACTGCAAGGGATCTGCTCTTCAAAAAATAATTCCAGTTTTTTTTGGTCCCTCCTTGTGTATGTCTAAAGTAATCAAAAAAGAAAATTTCTAATCAGTTCCTTAGTTATATAGGTATCAATTATCCTGAGAAGTGTAAAAAAAAAAAGCTACCTAAATTCATCTTTTGAAATTTTTAGATCTGTCTGGCACACTAGGCTCAAATCCTAACATTTTCTCCTTTTTTGCACAGTGCTTAAGGCCAGTTTCTCTGGTCTATTAACTGACTTGTAGAAAGGAAGAGTAAATTGTCCTTGACTGCACAAACAGTCCTAACTTTTTTTCCATGAATACAAATGGAAGATTTTTAAAGCTTGGCAGTTTGCAAAGACATGACTCCTTAGACAAATTAAAGATCATGAAATTTTTTTTTAAATTTAAAGCTTGATTCCTTTGTTTTTGGATGTAGCCTGGGTTGTAATTATGATTCTGACACTGTTTGGCAATCTTAGGCAACCACACAATCCCCAAGACACATTTTTTTCATTAATTAAAAAAAGTGTGAATTTAATGTAGGAAGGATAAACTGGATGACCTCAAGTATTTGTCTAGTTTCAACAGTTGATGGTTTCATAATTTATTATGCATAGAATTAGTACTCTTCTCCTCTTCCTGGACTTCTAACAGACGCTCCTACCATATGCTCCTCCTGTGCTCTGTGTAGTGATCCATTGCAGTAATTATGTGATTGTATTGGAATTTTGTTTTGTGTATTTGTCATTCTAGTGGCTTATTAACTTCTTAAGGCCAAAGGCTGATTTGTTGGGTTTTTTTTATCTTCACATTCCAAGTTTCAAACATGCAGTTTAACACAAAGTGATTCTAAATATGAGGTTATTAAATGCACTGAAGGAATTGATAAATTAATTGATAGTATTAAGTGATTAAAATATAGTTATTTAAGAATCTTAATTTGCATTTTAGAAGGAGAAAAAAAGGTTGTATCAGTTGTGGTCTTACCAAAAGAGAGATATATTCTGAGTGGACTGGTCAATATCTCCTACTTTAGAATGCAATCTCTCTAGCTCTGGAATTCTCCAACATATTAATCTACATGTTACTTAACAGCTTTTAGTCCTCAAGTGTGACCTGTGGGAAAATACAAATATCTTGGTAGAGAAGAATAGAACGTACTTGTTAGAAAGTGTTAAAAGTGGAACTAAAAGTGAGAAATGTATGGAAAAAGAAGTGTTCTGGATAAGACAAAACAAAGAATGGAACCATTGTCTTCCTTTATTCCCTGTTTGTTTGTTTACAATGCACCAGACACACACCAGAACCTGACCTACATGAATTGTAAGGGATAATGGAGAACAGAAATTATTAAGGAAACAAATCTACCATGGAATGATCAGTACTGGGATGGAAAAAAATCACAGGAGGCTAAAGGATGAAAGAAGGTATCCAGCAGCAATGACACTTCAGCTGGGAGCTGAACAAGAGTAAAAGTTTATAAGGTGAAGAGATAAGGAGAAAGTGGTCCATTCAGAGGCAGAAATATCCCTGTGGAATGAAATTTAGGATGTTGGGGGGAGGAGGGAATGGGGAGAGATGAGTCTGAAGATTTAAGTAAGGGCCAGTTCATGTAGGCCCTTGTAAACAGTGTAAAACATGCAAACCACATTAAAGAACTCTGTCTCAGGGTCAAAGACTATTCCTCACAGGATTGTAGACAAAGGAGTGACAGACCTTGTATAGACTTTTCAGAATTCTCTTTGAATTCCATGTACAAACATTATTTCTTGGAGAGGGGATGTACTGGAAGCCAAGAACACAAATTAAGAGGCTTTTCCAGAATCAAGTAAGAGATGAGAGTGGCCTGGACTTCGTTAGTGGCCAGGGTTATAGGGAGTAGCATGTGTGTTTAGCAGGCGAGAGGAGCAGGACTCGATAATTCATATTATTTGGAGGTAAGGAAGAAAGAGAAATTGAGAATGAATTTGTTAAAGTGGGAAACACAAAAGCTAGTGAACATTTCTATGAAATGCTACATTTGGAGCAGATCAACTTGAAGTAAAAAGATAGTTGTATATTTTAGTCACAGGCAGAGAAAACAGGTTTGGGAGTTGTTAGAATGGTGGTAAATGGAGGCAATGATATTCCTGAGAAACATGCACAATATGTTTGTTAGACATTTTTATTTGACTATAGCTTTTTTCATCAACAATTTTCAGTAATTGTGATTCTGATGAAACTCCAGTTAAGAAGCACTAGCTAGGAATGAACCAAAGAGAGGGACTTGGAAAAAACCCTGAAGCTAGAAAGAGCAAGGGGGAGATCAGGAGATGCATGACGTGTCATGAGGTCAAAGTCATTCCGCTAGGTCACTCATGGACTGAGAAAGTGTAATGGATTTAAGAAATAGGAGATGGGGCAGACTTTATGAATCCTCAGTCATTCTGGTCCTTTCTTCCCCGCTGACAGAGCCTGACTCTTACTTTAGAGCTGTAAGGCAATGTACACGCTTTTTTAGGTATGATGTAATATGAGAGCTGCCAAAATTTCTCTGTAAAGGGGCAGTTAATAAATATTTTAGGTTCTTTGTTGCAACTATCCAACTCTGCCATTGTACTACAAAAGTATCCATGTACAATATGCAAATCAATGAATGTGACTGTGTTCCAATAAAGCTTTATTTACGAAAACAGACTGAGTGCTAGATTTGGCCAACAGAAAATAGTTTGTGGGTCCCTGACATAATATATTCTCTAAAATCACAATCCAAAAATAACAAGAATTTCTGTATACCCTCACCCAGCTCCCCCTCATATTGACATTTTATATAACTGTGAACACACTGATCAAAACAAGACATTAACACCCATACAATAGTATTAACTGAACTACATACCTTATTTGAATTTTACAGTGCTATTAAGCAACAAACTTTCTCTAAATTTCAACAGATTTTCCACTAATGTACTTTGTTTTTTGTTCTGGAATCCAATCTACCATCCCATATTCAATTTAGTTGTTATTTCCTCTAATCTGGATAGTTTCTTGGGCTTTCTTTATCTTTCACAACATTAATATATTTTGAAGAGCACTAGTCAGTTATTTTGTATGATGTCTCACTATTGGGTTTGATGATGATGTCACATTATTAAATTTAGGTTACACATTTTGAACCAGAATATAGAAGTATGTATTATATCAGGGGAACACAATGAATATATATTTTCCTCCTATATATGTACCTTGATTACTTAGTTAAAATGAGTTTCTCCACAGTGAAGTTACTATTTTTTTCCATTAATAGCTATGTTAAGAGAGATACTTTGAAATTACACAAGTATCCTCTTTTTCTTTAAATTTTCACTGATTAATCTCAGCATCCATTGGTTAATTTTGCCTATAACAAAAATAATTACTTAAAATAATTTTTAGCATGGTGTTTGCAACTTTTCTCAAAAGTTAAAACAAATAATAGGGCTTATGGAAAAAATAAGGTTCTCATATCCATATAACCTTGTGGACAGAATACTAACAAAAACTATAGCTGTTTCCTGTGGAGATAAGTTTTAGTGCCCAGGCGAGCAGGCAGTCAGAGGCTGCCACAGTGGATATAAGCAATTGTTTGAAAATGTTGGAAACACTTTGCTTAGAGTGAGGATGGCAGATGCTGAGACAATGCAGGTGCAAATACTGTCTCTAAGGTGTCCTGAGAGGCGGTGTAAACTGCCATAGCCCAGAGAGGAACAAGGCTGGCTTTGGCAAAGGTTATTTAAACCTAAATTTAAAAGATTCAAGGGAGGACATGCCTTTCTTTTTCACTTATTGTTACCTTGTCTATGTGGTACTGGGAATCTTTGTAGCCATAATGCAGCATATGAGGGGAGACTGGGTTGCAAAGCAGAAGACAGTAGCATCAAGGTATTTGAAGATGTCAATAACAGGCTGAACCACTCAAACCTGAAGCCAACTACCCTCCCACTGAGCAAATGTTATGTTAGAAAAAAACCTTCCCACAGCTTGGGCGTTATAATAAGGAAACTGTCTTACTGCAGCCAAAATCATTTTGACAAAGAATATCGATGATAGCCTTAATTAATAGAATTTCAGAGAAGCTGTGCAGGCTAAGTGTGCCATTTGCCAATATCGGGTCGAAACAATTTAGACATCATGTGATTACATGAATTATTTGTACTTTTAAGTTATACAAGCCAGAAAGGAAGAGATTGAGAGAGAGAGAGAGAGAGAATGAGAGAGAGAGAGAGAGAAATTCAAAGAGGAAAAAAAGTGTCACAAATCTTTTGAGTGCAAATAAATGTATGTGCAACATAAATGAACCCTTGCTGGTAAAATGGAATTTATTTTTCTCTAATCTATTTTATTGTATTATTATTAATTTTTAACACCAAACCCTTTCCTGTTCATTCATGCAAAAGAGAGTCCAATAATTTATTTTAATTTTATAAGTTACTCATAAATACATTTGTATGAAATGTGAACTAAACTATACTTAATTTTAAGGGTTATGGCTTTCCTGTATCCTGAGTGGATCACCATGAGGTTTTGTAAGACAGAAACAGAAGAGGCCACAGCTACAAACTATTTCTACCTTGTTAAAATACAGGTAAAATTCCAACCTTTTATGCCAAGCTCCATGGTGTGTCCTGATTCTTGTTCTTTAAAAGAATCATATTATAATTTCTATGCTGCTGCAACTGCATCCTTCTGTAGAGCACAGAATGGAAGGTTAAGCCAGACCAAGTCTATTTATGTGAATTAGCAAGTAAAATAGATTTTCCACTTTCAGGGAAATCAGAAAGGTATCCTATTTATTCTACAATTCTACAATTCTTATTTCTTCCCTCCAGTTCTTAAACTTTTTTCCTGTATATGTGTGTGTCTGTGTATATGTTCAATATATATATATATATATATATATTTAATATCGATTATAATCTGGGAGATGGAGTAGTTTTAGGTATTATGTGTGGAAAGCTTTGTAAGACTGAGAGTCAGCATTTTTATTTAAGGAGCTGATATTTTTGCTTTTGATGAAGAAAGTTATATAAAATAGAAGAATGGAGGAAAATAAAGACTTGTTACTGAGAAGTTGATGAAAATCAGAAAAAAGAATAAATCTCATCTTGGCCACTTAGGGCACGCACTAAAATGTCTGATTATTTTGAAGGAAAAATTTCAGAAGTTCAGAAAACAAAGTATATAACATGGTTTTGTTTTATAAAATTAATTATTGGTTGGGCACGGTGGCTCAGCCTGTAATTGCAGCATTTTGGGAGGCCAAGGCAAGAGGATTACCTGAGAGCTGGTTTGAGACCAGCCTGGGCAAGTTGGTGAGATCTCGTCTCTACAATAAATCACAAAAACTAGCCAGGCATGGTGGCATGCGTCTGTAGTTCCTGCTACTTGGGAAGCTGAGGCAGATGGATGGCCTGAGCCCAGCAGATCAAGGTTGTGGTGGCCATGGGCGTGCCACTGCATTCCAGCCTGAGCAACAAGAGTGAGACTCTAACTCAAAAAATATATATAATAATAATAATTATTATTATGGAATTACTACAAATATGTAAGTTTGGAGTACCCACCATGACATGGAAGAAAGCTTTTTCATGAAGATTTTAGGGATTATGTAGTGCAACCGGCTTATAATTTTCCAGTATACTCTCTAGTGATAAATCAGTAGTATTCCCAGCAATCATTTTGACAAACCAAGAAAAAGGAATTACAAACATGAAAATGAAACCAGCTATGTCAAAGCCTGGTTTCTATAAAGAATCTGATAAAACAATGATGATTAATGGTTGTACATTCAGATATGCCTTCTGTTTGTCATGGTTATTTTTTATATCTAGGCCAATGGCATTATTAATAATTTTAAAATTGTCATGGTATTGAAATCTTAAATGAGGATGGATCACACTCAGTTTGAGATTATAAAATAGCACCTGAAAGAATTTGAAATTAGGAAGAAAGAAATAGATTAGTCTTTGCATAGCATTTTAAAATTACAAACCGTTTTGCAAGAATTTCACTCAGCAAGGAACTCTTATTAATAGAAGACAGTGAAGCCCAATGATACAGATTTCTGAGTGGCCAAGTTGAAACTCAATGTCATGTTCAGAATCTGAGTACTGGTCACTTCCCTTTACAAAATTCTCAGTCCTGTGGTGTAGATACTGCAATGGTTAATGCTAACTAAAATTGATTTTTCCCTCTCTTGCAATTTCCCAAAGACAAAAACATAAGATGAAATTACCTTCAACTTTAGAGACAGGTTAAGTCATTTATTGTTTGTTTGCTCTTTCTGAACTGTACTTCATAGTCTGGTTTCTAATTGTGTAGAAGACCGTGGGGTTTGAGGAACCCGAAAGACAATGGGATTTTTAGAAATTTAAGTGAAACAAACCTTAATATGCCCTTCCACAGACTCACAGAGCAGGGGTTGACATTTGTAAAGCAACTGTTTTATTCTGTCTTGGTTTATTGCTTTGCTTAATTATTTACTTGCTGCTACTATGGCATCTGCTGAACTTGTGACAACTGAAAAGAGGATTCTGATCACGTTGCTACAAGTGGAAGTTGTTTTTTTTTAATAGGCAAAACCTTTGTAAACAACAAAATAAAACAAAATAATAATACAATATAGCCAGGAGAGAAAGTGCTTTGACATTTTCAATGATCTTATGGTGCTGGGATTTCCCAAATAATTATATTTACCTCGGATATCTCAGATGGGTGATGGTATTTTTTTTTATCAGGTTATTCATGCTCATTTTTTGTGAGAAGTGAACAAATATGATGTATAAATGATAAGATAATACTAACCATACATGTAAGTATTTTAAATTGCTTGGTGAAATTTGTAATCCAGAAGGGTTTAGGATGTTGAATAGATCAGTCATTTGATTGATATTTTCAATGAACAAGTAGCTGTCAGATACAAAGAAAATGGTGTTTCTCTCTCTCTCTCTCTCATAATAAATCTAATAATTTCATTATTTACATTTCATTGTAGAACTCTACACATTTCTAAGAACTATTATATCTCATTTAAAAATGCATGTGTCAGGAAACTAAAGGTTTTTCTTTGACACACATGGCTCGATTCAAATAGAATTCAGAGGTAATTTTCATCTGTAGTTTAGTCTCTGTTGGGCATTGTAAAATATTTTAAAATTCATGGGAATAATCAACACCCAGAAGAATGATATCTTTGGCAATGAAAAATGCATTGAGAGGTTTTAGAGTCTTTTGCAAACCTCCACTTGAGCTTATTATTTATGAACTCTTTGCTCTTTAAAATTAAGAACAAAGCAATTAACTACAATTTCACACCTTCAGGAAGAACACAGTCTACCATCTATTGTAAATTCCAAAGTGTTCTTTCATTTAAATTTATAGTTCTATTGTGTGGAAATTTTCCTCTTATTCAAAAGAAAATTTTAAAATGAATCTTTTATTTTGATCACTGAAAATGGGCAATGCCAATTTAGTTCTTAAGAAAATGAGCTTAATAGGTACCATTGTAAAAATAATTATGAGTCTGGTATTTAAGAACATGTTATGCACAGGCAGATCATATCAAGTGGGATGATATGCCCCTTCATTTGTTACTGAATGTGGTGCTCAGAATTTTTGAAATGTGCACCTTGATAACAGCTTGCATACTGCTTAGTGAGTTTGAACACTTACTGTATGCTCAGTGCTTCATGGATACTCCTTACTCTTCATAGTAACCATACTGAACTTAGCATGCTAACTTTGTGTGCTCTTAAATCAGCTGACACCACACAGGTGAAAAGACATGGATTTGAAACTAGGTGATTTGGCCAGAACGTGAGCAACATGCACTTTGCTACATTTTCACAAATATGAGTAACTATCAGGGACTGTGGAAGACTAAACTAGACCAATGGCATTAGGCCAATATACTGCAACTCAACACCAGTTCTACCAAAATAAAGTAGCATAAGGATCTTTTCTGATGTCAACAATAGAAATAATTTACATGACTTTTACACTTGAGAGCTGTCCAAAATAGAAATAAGAATTTAACTTATTTTCTCTTATTCTTTAGATCTCAATGTTGTCATCTCTTTCTTCCTATTACTACTGCCTGGGCTAGGCTCTGTGGCTTCCTCCTGAGCTGTTATATTATATCATATCATATCCTACTTCCTTCAACCTCCTACTCAATTAAATTTTTCAAAGAGCAGTTCCATTCATTAGCACTCTGCTACTCAAACCATTCAATGATGGCTTGTGACTATAGGATGAAATTCATACAATCCTGGCTTCTTGTGTCTGGTCCCCAACAATGTTCTCAACACTTTTCTTCCTTCTCCCATCAAGCAGTAGCTCCTAATTCCATAATTTTCACATAATTATTTTTCCTCAGTCTCAACCCCAGGACTATTCAACAAACACTTAAGAACATTCCATGTTTAGTGGCCTGTCTACATAGATCCTGCCTCAAGTAGCAGAAGTTCAGTAGTCAGATAAGCCATGAATATACCCACCTAAGATAAAATAGCTCAAAAGAATAAATAGAAGTTTGGAGATGTTATCTAATTCAGTATTTAACTCAGCTATTTTGGCAATCTTTGGCAATTGAAGCAGACTTACATACTTGGTATGAAATGGTGCTGGTTGAGATTAGAATTATGATATTGATCTCAAGAAGAGAGAAACACACAGCAACTTTTTTCCTCCATTCTGCCTTCATCTCTGCATTCAATTTTGTTTTTCAAAATTTCCTCCAAATACACTTTTTCACTTTCTCACTACTATTCACCCAGTTTCCTTAGTCTGGAAGAATGCTTCCTCACTCTCCGTCTTTTCAAAGTATGTTGTTGTTATTTAACATTATTATTATTATTATTATCTCATTATCATTATCACCATCATCTTTGAGATAGAGTTTCATTCTGTCACCCAGATTGTACTGCAGTAGCACAAATCTGGCTCACTGCAGACTTGACCTCCTAGGCTCAGGTGATCTTTCCATCTTAGCCTCTCAAGTAGCTGGGACTACTGGCATGCACCACAATGCCCAGATAAATTTTTAAAATAATTTTTTGTAGATGCGAAGTCTCACTGTGTTGCCCAGGCTGAGTTCGAACTCCTGGGCTCAAGCGACTTTCCTGCCTCAGCCTCCTAAAGTGTTGAGTTTACAGGGTGTGAGCCATCATGCCCAGCTCAAAGTATATTATAATATTATTACACTAATATATCAAAGCTCTACAGATAGCCTATCCACTAAAAAATTGATCATTCACATTTGTGAAATCCAATAGTCCTTGTTGTCCTTCCTCAGTTCATACTTTAGTCATTACTGGGTATTTTGGAAAACAATGTGTTTTCTTTATAATCAGACCATATTTAATATATCTGTAATCTTGTTGGAGTCTAGCTTAAAGCTCTAAAAATGTGTTTTTGAAGAGCTTTGAAAAGTTTTGTTTTTCAAAAGTGTCCTCTGTCTTATCACTGCTTTTTATTAGTTTTTCCCTTTAAAAAATCTTACCTCTTATTTTCTTTCTTATTTGGTCACTATCTTTTGTGTGTTTATTATCAACTGTCTTTCTTGCGCCAAGTGTTTTAAATGCTTAATCTAGTAAGCCTCAGTTGCCTCATCTGTTAACCATGTTACCTAAAATACATGGTCAAAGTATGAAAAAACTTTAGAACTTGGCAATTGCAACTGAATAACTGGCAAGAAAGGAAAAAAGAAGCAAAGCCCTAGGCAGAGAATGCAAAAGCAAATATATTCTTATCCTCAAGGATATTGTAGTATCTTGGAGCAGGGAAATACATAGGCAAAAAACAACAAGACAATATAAGAAACATTATTAGAGAGATGTAGTAAAGATGAGAAAAGTTTTTCATTGAAGATATATTTCAGTTGGATGTTTTGGAAAAAATAGAGTTTGTAAACCTTAGCATCTGAGGATGTGTCTGACTTACTTTTGCCATGACAGTTCAGTGGATGAAATGACAGAAAAAAAAAGTTTGAGATTCATGTTACAGTGTAAATTATACTCAATTGGATTGATCACATTTTCTGATTCTGTTAAATGCAGCCATCTTCATATTTCCATATATTTAGAATGAAGGTAAGGTCGACAGAAAACTGGTAAACGAATAGCAGGCAATCCTTTCTGTAGAACAAAAGTAGTTTGGCTCTATACATTGAAGCTGACTCCAGTTATTTACTACAGGGATGACTTACCACCCCATGACCACGTGTCTTTATAACAAAAAATTTGAGTGGCCACCAACAGTAAATGGTCCTGCCTTCCTGTTTCTCTTTTGTTTTCCTACATGTAAAAGCAATTGAACAGGTGTCTATTTATTATAATGTCGATTATCATTTAGTGTCAGGAAAGAAAAAATTTACACACACACTCTTTCCTCGGTGCTATAAAATATCTAGAAGAAATTTTGTTTAAAAAATAGAATGTTTTAGTTACCCCTGTAACTATTTGTTTTTGGATTAATTTAAATTTATTTTGAAATGGCAAGAAAAAATAAATATCTGTACTTTTTGAAGATCAGAGAGACAGAATTGGGCTTAGAGAAGTTTAAAATACGTATTACAATACATTTAAATCACAAAGTGTATTAGTTTTCAATATCTATACACTAAATTGCCAAAAATTAAGCTACTTAAAAGAGTGTATATTGATTATCTCTCAGTTTTTAAGGATTAGGAGTCCAGACACAGCTTAGCCGATGCTTTTTACACTGTCTCACAGGTAGTAATCAAGGTATCTGCTGGATTGCATTCTCATCTGGAGGCTTAACTGGGGAAGAATTTATTCTATGTGTCATGCATGCTGTTGGTAGAATATGAATGAGAGCCTGTTTTTTTGTTGACTATTAGCTGGAGGCTGCCCTCTGCTAATAGAGTTTGCCCAAGGTCTTAGAAGATCCTGCAGTTTCTAATTATCGGGGCTTTTCTAATATGGCCACTTATTCCCTCAGCTTCACAAGAAGACTCTCCGGCACCAGTTAGCTATGGTAGAGTTTTATATAATGTAATATAAATATAAGAGTGACATCTTATCATGTTTGCTGTATCTTGTTAGTTAAAGGCACTTTCCAGGGCTTGCCTGCTGTCAGGGAGAAAAGGTTATGCAGGGCATAAACATCCTGGCATGAGAATCATTGGGAGATCACCTTAGGATCTGCCTGCCACACTAAGTTATATGGCTAACTTATACAAGCCACATTTATATCAATTATATCAGTATTTATTGTCAAAAGCAAAGGGTTGATCAAGACATGTAGAATAATGCTCAACATTTCCATTTCACTGTGATTATATACACATGATATTCAAGTTATTAAATCAGATTATTCATGATGAGAATTTTTAAATATAATGGAATGTAAAAAGAGATTATTAACAAATCAAAACAAACATTAAGTGCTGTGATTATGTTTACATGTTTACCTAGGAATCTTGCATTTAAGAGTCAGCACTTTCATAAGCCATTTTTTCCTAGTTTTCTTCTGAAGAATAAAATAAAAATTATATGTGGGAAACAAAAATGACATGACAGCCTCTATACAAGACGAAGCCAGCTGCTGAAAACTAAATTTTATTCTATACTCAACATCTGTATTTGAAGGTCAGGGACTCACAATTAAAGTTAGTAAGTTGGGCATTGAATAACTGCAGATTAAGATCTTTATTAAATTTAAAAAATAGTTCAATATAATTTGGGTTCTACATAGAGAGGAGACATATTTTGAACTAAAAGAAAAATAGTTCCTGATGAGTAGCTTAAAAAGTTAGTGAACAATCTATTTATTTATTTATTTATTTAATATTTTAAACTTTTATTGAAAATCTTTTCTTTTTTTTTTTGAGTTGGAGTCTCACTCTGTCGCCCAGACTGGAGTGCAGTGGCTGCTCCCAGCCACCGCAGCCTCGACCTACTGGGCTCCGGCGATCCTTCCTCCTCAGTCTTCCAAGTAGCCGGAATTACAGGCATGCACTACCATGCGGGGTTGATTTTTTGATTTATTGTAGAGATGAGGTCTCGCTGCCCAGGCGGGTCTCGAACTCGCGGGCTCAGGCAATCCACTCACCTCAGCCTCCCAAAGGCGCGGGATTACAGGCTGAGCTACCGAGCCTGGCTTGATAATCTTTTCAACTTCAGTTAGATATTATTCTAGGTGTTGGGGATTGTATTAGTTGTCTACTGATTCTTTAAAAACGCTACCCTGAGTTAGCAGCTTAAAGCACAAAATTTTAACCAACAGTTTATGAAAATCAAGAACCAGGAGCAGTTTGGCCTGGTTACTTTGGCTCAAGGTCTCCCATTAAGTTGCCATCAAGATGGTGGCCAGGACTGTGGTTGTCTAAAGTCCTGACTGGGGTTTTAGGATCTGCTACCAAAACCACTCAGGTGGCTTGGCTGGAGGCCTCATTTCCTCACCATGTAGACCCTTCTGTAGGGTTATCAATGACTGGCAGCTGGCTTCCCCTAGGCAAGTGATCCAAGAGCAAGCGAACAATGAAGACAGAAGCTCAATGTTTTATAAATTAATCTCAGAAGTGACATAACATCTTTATTTTGTAGTATGTTCGTCTCAGAGAACAACCTTGGTACAATTTGGTTATGAATTACCCAAAAGTGGAAATCTCTGGGTGGGAGACTAACTACGCCAGTAAACTACACATACGTGAGCCATATACAAATTAATGTTTTTATCTTGTTAGGTGGATTTTCTTTCTGATAATAGCCAATATTCCTTTGGAGCCAAGTAGAATGAATGGAGGGAGATAACTGGGTAAGACTGGCTTGCATTTTAAAAAAAAGCGCTATTGGTTGGCAGCAATTATTTTAGTCCCCTTTAACACTGAACCATGCATGCCTCTCCTTTGCTCACCACATTGCATGACCTGGACCTCCCTTTCCAGCCTTCATAATGTTGCCTGTTCTTTAAGTCTCAATTCAAAAGCTGCTATCTCCTTAAAAGTGTTTTTCTCTCCCTCCCAACCAGACATTATCACTCTCTCTTCTGAATTCCACCCTCAGATGTTTTTTAATTTATCTTGCATTAGCTATAACTTTTTATTTCCTCACAGTAGTTATCAATATAAATAACCCTTTATCCTGATCAATTTAACATTTTGAGGTTAGGACAATGTTATTTTAATTATATCTTCTGCATAGTAGGTGTTCTAGCAATTATTTAGAAAACAGTAAACTACTACGCAAAGGAGGAATATGTTAAATAGAACACCGTTAGAAGAATTTAGCATCAAGGAAGAGCCCGGGAGATAGGAAGACATGAATAATAACCTATAAAAGAAAAATACACTTTGAGATTGAAAATACGGCAAACAAATAACTATAGTAAAATGCTTTTGATGACTATTATTATTTATTCACAGTATTGACTCACTCTACTACTCTAGTAAAGTGAATGCTTTACATGCTTGGAATCATTTTATGCTACCTCTCTTAATATCAACATTCTGGGAACATGTATGGGTTGTGCTATATGCATTTTATCATGCCTGTTTCAACACATTTCCTTCTTCTTTTGAAAGTCTAGAGATCCAAACTGGAAACCTATTCCATTTCCTTTGCATTATTAATTCCTCAATCTTGGTTGTCATGCTATTTTGTTATAGAGCATATATTGTCACATTATATCATGATACATCAATAAACCCAGGATTTATTTTCCAATCCATTGAAGTTCAACACAATCTTGTTAAAGATTAAACAAGAATTGAAATCTAAATCTGTTTTCACTCCTTAATCTTAGTCTACATGATTTCAAAGTCATTACCACTTGCATCAGCATGTCAGTCCTATCACAGTACCTGTTTTTTTCCATTAGGATAAAAGTGGATATTTATTCATTAGTGTTGATATACATGTTAATATTTTATTCCGTGATGCATATTTATTCAATAATCTTATTGAATAATAGAAATAATACCAAATAATAAAAAAGAAAGGAATTTCCATTCCCATCCATTTATTGTATAAATTCCAAACACCTTATTATGATTTACAAGGCCTTAAATGATCCAAATGACACCTACCCCAACTTTAGTTCTGCCTCTTTCTCAGTGTATTGGCCCATTTTCTTATATTACATAATCTAAGCTTTGACTATGCCCAGACTTCTGTTAATGGCATTCCCTTTTCCTAGCACAATATTGACAAATTTTCACAGAGTAGTCTGATCATATCACTGAGTCTTATTTTATTTTATTTTATTTTTTTGAGTTGGAGTCTCACTCTGTCACCCAGACTAGAGTGCAGTGGCCACTCCCGGCCACCGCAACCTTGACCTGCTGGGCTCTGGCATTCCTTCTGCCTCAGCCTTCCAAGTAGCTGGAACTACAGGCGTGCGCTACCACGCCCAGCTAATTTTTTGATTTATTGTAGAGATGACGTCTCACCAAGTTTCCCAGGCGTGTCTTGAACCCGCAGGCTCAGGCAATCCACTCACCTCAGCCTCCCAAAGGCACGGGATTGCAGGCTGAGCCACTGAGTCTGGCTACTGAGTCTTATTTTAAATGCCAACTACTTGAAGGACTTTCAGTGACTGCACTTTCTGAATAGGAGCCCAAATAAATTATTCTCTCTCAAAACACTTTTCAAATCTAGCTGTATTATGTAGAAAAATTAATTTTTAATTTATTTACTTGTTTACTGATTGATTCCTCGATTAAATATTAAATTCAGTACAGTGTTCATGTGCTTTATTCACTAAGTTATAACTAAGCAAATGTGGTGCCTGGAACATGAAAGAAATTCAGAAATATTTTTGAATAAATGAATGAATAAACATCTCAATAATAAAAACCAAGTTTTTACTAAAATTCTTTTTTTTATTTTTTATTTTTTATAACATATATCTTATTTTAAAATTGTGGGGTACAGTTAAGGGTTAGGTATACAAATATTCACTGTGTAAATACCCTGGTTGATGGGGTGTACCCCCACTTTCCCCAGACAGATATTGACTACCATTAATCCCACCTTCCTTCTCCTCTCCCATAGATTCCCGCCACTGTCCATCCTTTACTTATAGTATTATGGTAGTTGTTCAAGGTCCACTTATGAGTGAGAACATGTGATACTTAGATCTTTGTTTCTGTGACAGATTACTCAGTATTATAAACTCTAATTCCATCCAGGTTGCTGCAAAATTCATATTTTTCCTTTTTATGGCTGCATAATATTCCATTGTGTATATGTACCACATTTTTTTAATCCAATCATATTTTGATGGACAGCATGGTTGGTTCCATGATCTTGATATTGTGAACAATGCTGCAATAAACATACATGTGCAGGTAACTTTTTTATAGAATAATTTGAGTTCTTCAGGGTATGTCCCCAGTAGGGGGGTTGTGGGGTCATAGGGAAAGTCGATTTTTAGAGCTTTTAGGAATCACCACACTGATTTCCACAGAGGCTGTACAAATTTACACTCCCACCAACAGTGTAAAAGTGTTCCCTTTTCACTACATCCTCTCCAATATCTGTTATTTTTTGAGTTATTGATAAAGGCCACTCTGACTGGAGTTAGGTGGTATCTCAGTGTAGTTTTAATTTGCATCTCATTGATGACTAGTGAGGTTGAACATTTCTTCATGTATCTGTTGGCCACTCATATGTCTTCTTTTGAGAAGTGTCTGTTCATATCTTTTGCCCACATTATAATGGGGTTGTTTGTTTTTTTATTTTCAGCATGTTTGAGTTCCTTGTAAATCCTTGATGTTAGGCCTTTGTCAGACATGGAGTTGGCAAATATTTTTTCCCAATCTGTGTGCTATCTACCCGCTCTCTTGATGGTTTCTTTGGATTTGCAGAAGTTTGTCAGTTTAATGAGGTCCCACTTGTCTATCTTATCTCTTATGGCCTGTGCATTTCGAGTTTTGCTCAGGAATTAGATGCTAGTTCCAACTTCCATAAAGATGTATCCTGCATTTTCTAAAGCTCTTATGGTTTGAGGTTTTACATTTAGGTCTCTGATCCATTTAGAGTTAACCTTTGTGCATGGGGATAGATAGGGGTCCTGTTTGAATCTTCTGCATGTGATCAGTCAGTTTTCCCAGCACCATTTACTGAATATGTTCTCTTCTCCCCAGTGGTGGGTGGTGGAGGCTTTGTCGAAGATGAGTTGGTTGAGAAATTGAGGTTTGCTTCTGGAATCTCAATTCTATTCCA